>NC_053116.1:27830284-27925284 GCF_010015445.1 Perca fluviatilis | reverse complement strand
GGTCAGGTATCTAGTGAACCACTTCAGCCAGACACAATGAGCTGATGAAACCCTCTCTCCCCAAACCCGCTTTTTTTTTCTTTTCTTTTTCATTTTATCATTCTTTCGGGCAACCTCGGACAGAAGAAGATTTTGCATGAATGTTTATTGTCGTCACTGTCAGGTTTGTTTGACGGTGTGCTTTCTTTAGTGAAGGTCCGTCTGTCTTTAAACACTCTTAAACCTGCAGCAACTGGGTGCCAAAATATTTTTTTTTATTTTTTTTATGGGTGGTGATGGTGATAAGTGTTGCTGTGAAGGTTACATTAAAAAAAATTATTTACACCACGCGCTGCAAGAATAAGGCTAGGAGAATCATTAAAGAGCCCTGCCACCCAGATAATGACCTTTTCTCCCCTGAGGTCGGGGGGAAAAAGGTACTGGATACACCAGGCCAGCACTGAGCCCCCTCCCTCAAGTTAATTGACTGATCAGACTGTCTGGAATGGATGCCTTGCACTCGTGGCTATGTCAGAGCTATTGTCAACACTGTTTACATGTGCCTAGTTTGTGTTAAGTATGAAATGTTGAATAAAATGATAAGTCGTCGGCCAAGGTTAATTTAAGATCAGATGTCTGTCTTTGATGGGGCAAGCTCAAATGACATAAAATATGTATAGAACATAAAGATACATATAGAAACAATGTAATAACATTGACTGTACAAGCATGTGCAAAATGCGTAGCGTTGACCTGATGGCAGTAACTGAAAGGATTGGTGAAGGGGTTGGGTGGGATCCTGTGTAATTTATAGTGGCCTTCCGAGTTCTGTCGGGGGTTTGTGGGGGAGCCAATTATCTTGCTGGCCTGATTTATTATTCGTGCAAGTTTTGTTTTGTGTTTGATGGTGAGGGCTTTGTACCAGGCGGAGATATTGATTTTGTGTTTTGTCCCGTTTAGAGTCCCATTTTCATTTTTTATTTTTTTTTTTATTTTGAAAGGATTATCTAGGGACGCGTCTGTTGCCCTCTCCTTTTTCATCCCTCCCCTTCATCCTTAAATCACTCAGTCTACTCCTGCTAGCGAGCTCAGCGGGCGGCTGAGTACAGGAACAGAGTGCTCAGAACAGCACAGGAGTGATGGAAGGATTGAGCGAGGGAATGCGGAGGGTGGCTACTGCTTGCCTCCTTGACAGTTCTGCACATTAATGACAGTTTGTCTATGAGAGTGGAGGAACAGCGAGTGCACAGTTTGACAGCATGGTTGGTAATGTCAACCAGACCTGCTGTGTGATTAGGGCTGGGCCTAAAAAAAAAAAAAAAAAAAAAAAAAAAAAAGAAGAAAGATTATTCATGCCAGTTTTGTGGAAATATAAATTGGTTTGAGTGTTTTCCCTACCATTGTTTTAGGGGGGAGTGGCCTGCCCCCCGAAAGACTGACAAAATTATATAATTATGCTATATATTCAACAACAACAAAACGAATGCCTGAGATAAAGCTGTTTTCACACATACAGGTAATTCACTTCTCGTTCCTCGCTAAAAGTTCAAATCATTTTGACTTTGGTCGCGCAACCTTGCCTCTATTTTCACCTGTAGCTGAGTACATCCCATGGTCTCATGAATGTAGCATACCTGTAGCAAGCTCCTTTCGTAGTGAAAAAAAACATCGAAGAGGAGCTCCGTGCTACAGAACAAGCGATTGCTAGTTGTTTAAGCCGCTACAGACCTCCGTCACAGCTCGGTTGTAGCAGCGGCTTTTAGTAGATGTTGAGCCGCTACAGAGTTCCTCAACACTGGCTCCGGTGCTCCGCATGGTGCTCCGTCAGTTCAGTTTATTCTTTGTCCCAAAAGGGCAATTTGTATGCAGCAGGAAGACATCACATGAAGAATATACAACACAAACCACACAACAATTAACACAAATAAAAACAGCAGCTTCAGCCTGAGTTAAAGAATGAATAGTTGCAGAGTTCTATTGGAGTGATAATGAAAGTTAAAAAAGAACTACAAGAACAATAAATGATGATAATAATAAAGATAAAATAAATAAAGGGGTCATTAATATAAACGAGGGCTATCACCTCCTCTTAGCTGAGTTGAGTGACCGACTGGAAAGCGGAATAAAAGAGTTTTCGTATCTCTCAGGTCAGCTGTAGTTGGTGGTTCAGTTATCCGAGAATAGGTGACTGTCAGCCGGGTACAGAGTTGGTTCCCTAAACAAGTGTTTGTAAGATTTTGTTTACTTCTAGTTTGACTTCAAATGGAAGATGGAGAGAATAACTGACTTGTGTTAATCAGCGACAAACATACAAAATAATGAAGGGAAATGCTGTAACTTAAGCTTTTGTCAGTGTAACAAGTGATGGGAACAGTTAAAACCTGCTAGCTATCACTTCCAGATAGCTGTAGCGATATAGTTGGGTAGTTTAGAAAAGTTAAACAAAAAATCACTGGTATTTTCAGTGGTATATTATGATTATATCTAATTAAAATCAAGGGAGTAAATGAAGAATTAGGGAAAATAGACAATACAAAATCATCCGTGTGACATAAACTCATTATCATCGCAGATGCTTTACTCTTTACTTTTCTTTTTAAAAATGGTTGATTTTAATTCAGCTACAAGATCATACTAGGATTTTTTAGCTATCTTTTTTTTATTTTTTTTATTCAAATCAAAGTTGCAAACCAAAAACCTATTTGAAAAGCATTTTAAAAAATGTTGGAAAGAACAGATCAACCCTGGGTTGGAAAGGCAAAGTCTTTGATTTAAGAAATACTCTTATTTAAAACAAGCCAGTGCAAATATCATGAAAGATTTGCCTTGGGGTTGTAGCTGCATCTTAAATTAAGAAATATTTTGTACATGGATTACAACACAGTTATGTGTAAAACAAGACTTTTTATCTTATTTTACATTGAAAATACTAAACATATTTTTCTTTCAAAGACAAAGCCAATAAATAATATTTAATATTTAAGATTATAAGAATAAGTAGAAACCAGCCGGTCCGTCCGCCTCTCTGAGCTATACTGTAGATGGGGGCAGAAAGGGAGGCGAGACCAGTGTGGGTCTCCCTGGCTGAATCTCACTTCCCTTAAATTGCATCCACGGTTCCTTCACTTGCTTCCCTTCCTCACGTCTTAAGGCCCAGACACACTGACCAGACGGCCGACCCTCGGCAGAAAAGGCAGTTGGACTGATCAGTCTCCCCGAGTTGGTCAAGAAAGTGCCTCGGAACACACTAAAGCGACGAGATGTAATACGTCTCCATAACGGCAGGTGGCGCTAATTTGTATTGTCGCCCAAAAATGAAAACCGGCAGCTGATTGGACGACCGCGTCACGTGGGTCTGGTTTCTCCGGAAATTCAAAGCCAGACTGTCATGGCGGCTTGTTCAGAATACAATCTCATATTGTACTAAAATAGTTCAACGAAACGTGTTTCTGAAAACATTTTAAGCGAGAAATAGGCCATGCAGTTGCTGAATCGGTCTTCATTTCAGATCAACAAAGGTCAGTTTAAAAGATTTTCATCAGATTTTGAGAGACTCTAGTCACGCTCATCCTGCTCCCCGTCTCCGGGTTAGCACTCTACCAATCAGATGGGTCATTTGAATCTGACTGCCGGCAGTGTCTGCCCCGCCGATTATACATGTCAAATCGGCTAAAATGAAGGCCGACGGCCACTCGGACAGACGACTGTACGGAACACACCGAACAGACTCGAGTCACTGACCTCGCCAGACTGTCCAACGGCCGATTATCGGCTAAGTCTGTCCCACCGAGGAAGCATGGGAGAGATGGAAGAAATCATGGGAGGAGAGAGGAAACGAGGAAATGGTTTTTTTTAGAGGGCTGCGACGTCGTTTCCTCTGAAGTGCTACGTGAATTTGTCAGTTGTCTGGGCGGCGTTAGCAACTGCTTTTAGCTGCACGGCTTCTGGGAAGGCTGCTCTCGTGTGTCCTCGCTCGTAGCTCCTCGGAAGATCAAGTCTCAATCCTCAGGGCAGGAATAAGAGCTTTGAGACGGCCTTCACGGTTCAGCCGTGGAGCGAGGAGCTATCAAATGAGAGAAGTGAGATTCAGCCCCTGATCCCCGCTGCTTCTTGAGCTCGCTGAACCCTAAAACAGTGGGGGAGGGGTGGAAGCACCAGTTTCTGTTTGACCTACACTCCTTGTAAAACCGCAAGGGGGAGAGTGATGCTGGGCAGAGCAGTCTGACTGACCTCCGCTGCTGATATTCAGAGACTGAAACATCACAGTGGGAAATGTAGTTGAAATAGGTTTAAGTAGAGATTTAGTAACAGTTTTACCTTTTTGGCCAGAGAGTTTAAATCACTGATGCAGAAAGGGAGGAAGGAATGTAGGGCGACTGAGACCTCCACTCTTCATGTTTTAGTAATTCTTAAACCTGTACTGTAGGGAGTAGATGGATGGCTTTGTGTCTGACCTACTAATACTTTGCTATGTTTACTTACTATAACTTTTAAATCTTTAATGGGAGAGGACTGTGTAGGGACGTTGTCAGCACTTTCTAGTTCTCCTCTCTCATCAAGAGAGGTGAGGAATTCCAGACTAGTTTAATGATAGGCAGACAGATTATTTTAAGAGGATGGAAGAATGAAGGGGTGCCATCAATCCAGGAGTGGGCTTGTGAGATGGCTAGGGTGGCAGCGTCATATAAACGGTTTGCCAGATTGGATGTCTTACTAGAAAATGGGGAAAGAACCTGAACTTTCTGGAGGGCTCCTGAGAAGCTTTGTGGTGTTGTCATTTATACATGTGTATTTGGTTTATGGTCTATTTTGTTACTATTCTGTTGAATGGTTTTGAATATTGTAGTTACTGTGTCATCTTTTCTTGATTTTTGTTTGGGTGGGTGGTGATGGTGTGTGGGGGGTTCATGTTGTAAGTTGAATGTTTTGTATTTTGTTAAAAAAAAAAAAAAAAAAAAAGTTAATCGCAATCCCCGATTCTTGTAATAGTCGTTAAACTATAGGGGATAAAGGAATAGATGCAATAAGGGACCACTGTCTGGCTTACAGCTCCAAATCTGCTGTAAATTATAAATGTATCATTTTACACATATATACCTGTCCATCACTGGAGTTCTAAGCATAGATCTGTCTTATTGGCTTTCTTTCCCCTGTTCACGTTTGGTGATCATAAAACTGTAAGCAACGAAAGGAGAGTTGGATAAATGGCTGTAAGCCATCACAGCAGCAGGGTGGCTCAGTTGTCAGAGGAACGCTTTCACAACTGAAAGGTCACAGACTCTGTTCAATGTTCCTGACAAACTGTCCCTAACTGTGACATTTGGTCTGTTGTTCATTATAATAGGTATTAGAAACTCCTTAATATAAGGCAGTGTAATACAGCGCTGCCTCTAAATGACTCTAGGTGAAAATAAACTCGAGTGTGACACTCGATGACAATGGGATCGGCTTAATAAAGAGGATTTATTGCAGCTGATTGTATTGGAATGCATTGTATTGTACAGGTGGACCTCATAAACGGTAACCTGGTGTATGTTCTACGGCATTTTTATGTTGTCAGGTCATTTTTTTTATGATTAGTTACTGCTGATATTGACAAGTCTTCCACTGAGTATATTTTCATGGGGAGTAATTTGTATATTAGGGCTGCAACTAATGATTATTTTCAGTGTCGAATCAGAATCATGCTACGTTTACACGTGGCCGGCTCATAAACGGACATTTCAACCTCTGTTTTCAGAAAAGTGTTCGTTTATATGTACCCGTGTATAGGTATAGGCCGTCAATGCAGTCAAGAGCATGACAGACCTGTAGGTGGCAGTGTAACGAGAAGCTCAAGCCCACGTTAGCCAATCAGAATCCCGACAATAGCAACAACAGCAACCAATCACGTCCTCTTTCTCTCGGCTGCCTAAACCTCAGTTTGTCTCATTTTACATGCAAATGTGCAAACGCAGTTTTCCAAAATCTCCACTTGGGCCGGAGTTTTTAGAAATAATGGTTTTCTGTGATAAAACACTGGGTTTTCGTGTAAATGAGAGGCCAAACCGCAGGAAAATATCTGCGTCTTCCCTTCGTGTAAACGGGGCCTCAGAAATACTTTAATAATCCCAGGGGGAAATTATTTTTGTTACCACTCCAGGTATACAAACAACAAATAAAAACAACCTATTATCAAGACTTTTAACATATACAGACCCTTTCCAAAAAATTTGAATATCATGGAAAAGTTTATTTATTTCCATAATTCCATTCAAAACGTTAAACTTCCATAGATTATAGATTCAGGGCCCACAACCTAAATGATTTCAAGTATTTAGTTGTTTATTTGTGCATAATTTGAGCTTCCAGCTCATAAAACCCACGAAAACAGGATTTCAAAAAATTAGAATACTGTGAAGAAATCACCATTTACTTCTCAGTTTTTGCAGAAAAAAAAGAAATTAGGATCACATCAAATCAATCAAAATATGGTACTTTCAAAACGATACGTCAATCTTCAATACTTGGTAGGGAATCCCTTTGCCTTAATCACTGCCTCAATGCGCCGTGGCATTGAGGCAATCAGCCTGTGGCATTGCCTGGGAGTTATGGAAGCCCAGATTTCCTTGATGCTTGCTGTCAGCTCTTCTTTGTTTTTGGGTCTGGTGTCCCTCATTTTCCTCTTGATAATACCCCATAGATTCTCAATGGGGTTTAGGTCCGGCGAGTTGGCTGGCCAGTCAAGCACTGTGATGGCATGGGCATCAAACCAGGTTTTGGTGCTTCTGGCGGTATGGGCAGGGGCCAGGTCCTGCTGGAAGATGAAATCTGCATCTCCATACAGATCCTCAGCAGAAGGAATCATGAAGTCCTCTAAAACATTCTGGTAGACTGATGCGGTGACCTTGGATTTAAGAAAGCAGAGTTTACCAACACCTGCACTGGACATTGCACCCCAAATCATGACTGAGTGTGGATATTTCACACTGGACCTCAAGCAGCTTGGGTTCTGTTCCTCACCCGTCTTCCTCCAAACCCTTGGACCTTTATTCCCAAATGAAAGGCACACTTTACTTTCATCGGAGAGGACCTTGGACCACTGGCCAACAGTCCAGTCCTTCTTATGGTGATTTCTTCACAGTATTCTAATTTTTTGAAATCCTGTTTTCGTGGGTTTTATGAGCTGGAAGCCCAAATTATGTACAAATAAAAACTAAATAATAATTTAAGTTGTGGGCCCTGAATCTATAATCTATGGAAGTTTAACGTTTTGAATGGAATTATGGAAATAAATAAACTTTTCCATGATATTCTAATTTTTTGGAAAGGGTCTGTATACTAAAAAAAAATATACAGTAATATAAAATATGAAATGTACAGTGTTAATGTGCAAATAGTGCAATAAAAAAGAGAAATGATTGTCTATGTTTGAGATGATTACAGAGAGGGGGTGTGTGACTCTCTGAGGGAGGTGTTGTACAGTTTAATGACCACAGGCAGGAAAGATTTCCTGTGGCGCTCTGTGGTGCATCTGGGTGAGAGGAGTCTTCTGCTGAAGGTGCTCCTCTGCTGGGCCAGTGTGTCGTAGAGAGGGTGTGAGACATTATCCAAGATGGACTGAAGCCTGGACAGCATCCTGCTCTCAGCCACGGTCGTCAGTGTGTCCAGCTCCTCCCCCACGACATCACCAGCCCTCCTAATCAGTTTGTTCAGTCTGTTGGTGTCTGCGACCTTCATCCCACTGCCCCAGCACGTGACGGCGAAGAAGATAGCACTGGCCACAACAGACTGATAGAACATCCTCAGCATCGTCCGGCAGATGTTAAAGGACTCCGCCTCCTCAGGAAAAAGAGTCGACTTTGGCCCTTTTTGTAGACCGCCTCGGCGTGTCTCTAGTCCAGTCCAGGTTATTGTTTAAGTACACCCCCAGGTACTTGTACTTCTCACCCAGTAGAGCCGGACGGATGGTGTTGAAAGCACTGGAGAAGTCAAAGAACATGACTCTCACAGTGCTCGCAGGCTTGTCCAGATGAGTGTAGACTCTGTTCAGCGGGTAGATGATGCTGTCCTCAACTCCCAGGCTGGGCTGGTAGGCAAACTGTAGTGGATCAGTGAAGGGCCTGACCATAGGCCTTAACAGCTCCAGGACGAGCCTCTCGAAGGTCTTCATGATGTGGGACGTCGGAGCCACCGCTCTGTAGTCCTGAGGGCCGCTAGGACGCGGCGTCTTTGGCACAGGAACGAGGCAGGACGTCTTCCACAGCACGGGGACCCTCTGTAGGTGCAGGCTCAGGCTGAAGACTAGACTTAGGGGCCATCCACACGGAAACGTTTTTTTGTGCAAACGCACATGTTTTGCATCGTTTGGGCCGACCGTCCAGACGAATCCTGCCAACGCACTGCCTGAAAACGCACTTTTTTGAAACCTGGTCTCAGGGTGAAAAAATCCGAAAACGGCTCTCGTTTGGCTTCGTATGGATGGTGAATACGGATCCGTATCGATGATGTCATCGCCACACCCCTCTTTTACACCCTCTCCCACGGCCGCTGACGCACACAACTGCGTTGAAGCTAAGCGATCACATCCCATCTCCATGGTCAAACCAGCTCACTTCATCTAAATACTCTGCTCCCTGACCATTCCCTCTGGATTCTACACAAGATATATTGCTAACGTTATGTAGCTAACGTTAAACATCGCTAAAGTAGCTGACCGCTCCAGCAGCGAAGTAACGTTAACGTTAGCTGCTATGGCTATCTGTTTATAAAGTGGAAGTAGACAATTTATCAACTAGCTAGCTAATCTGTCTGCTTATCAACTCCTTGAACGGATTATAGTAACTTTTACCACGGCTTATCGTAGAAAGGCTACTGCAAGAAAAACGTATAGATTATTAAAAAGACCTCATTCATGGATCATTGATGTTTGTTTGACTGCCGATGTTAGAGCTCGCTACTAGCGCGCTGCAATCATGCAAAATGAAAAGCAATCCAACAGCATCAATCATCATCAATCCTTTATTTGATAGGGACAATGCACATTAATGAACATCTGCATTGAAACAAAAAAAACAGACGTAAACACGCCGGATTATAGCCGCAGGGCTAATTTACATCCGCAGTCCCTAGACAAATCACAGAGATACATACACTACAACATACAAATCCAAGAAAAAAGAAAAACAATACTAAAATTAACAAGTACAGGCAAAAGTAAAACAGTCACTCAATGATTACAAGACTGGTTTGCTTTAAGCCACACTTGAAGTTTGGTTTTAAATGTTATTAATGTTGGACATTCCCTAACACTGATGGGGATACTGTTCCAGAACTTACCAGCCTTCACAGACAAAGCATTTTGCCCAAAGGCTGTTCTTCTGAAAGGCACCTCACAGTCACCTCTAGAGGAGGCCCTTGTCCTGGCCCCACTATGAGTCTTTGTTTTAAAGAAGTCCGACATAGAAGGAGGGGCTAAACCATTTAACACTTTGTACACAAAGCAAGCATATTTGAAATGTTTAAAATTCTCCAAACTTAATAGGTTATGTTTTTGTAAAATATTACAAATATGAAAGGACATTGGCTTTTTATCAAAGACTTTTAAGGCATTTTTATAGAGTGATTCTATTAATTTAAGAGTGTTCATACCAGTCAATGTCCAACTTGTACAACAGTAATAATTATGTGATATAAAAATACAAATAAATAAAAAGTTTGGCAGCCCCAAAAGGTAGTATAAACGGGCCAATTGTTTAAAATTTCAAAATTAAATTTCACTATACTTTCAGATATTTTCTTTTTTTACATGTTTTTAAAACTTAATGTGGAATCAAGAGTCACACCAAGGTGCTTAAATTCTGAAACAACTTCTAGTTCTATTCCTCTTAAAAATACACCAGATTGTTTTATGTCTCGGGGATTGTTTAGTGAACATCATGCGCAAACATATAAAAAATTTTTTTAATAAAAAGTTTTTTGTTTTAGACAGGATTTAAAAAGCCATTCATTTACAGGAACCAAGGCGGAGGTCAGGATAGCAGAAGCCTCTTGAACACTTTTTGCACTTGTGTAGATGACTGCATCATCAGCATACATTTGAAATTCAACATCAACACAAGTATTTGGTAGGTCATTTATATATAAAGAGAATAATAAGGGACCAAGTATTGACCCTTGAGGCACACCAACGGGGACGTCCAGGAAAGACGATTTGACACCGTTAATGTTAACACACTGTTTTCTTGAGTCCAGATAAGATTTAATCCATTGAACGGCATTTAAAGAAAAGTTAAAATGTGTCAGTTTAGACAATAAAATATCATGATTAACAGTGTCAAATGCTCTTTTTAAATCTAAGAATACAGCACCGACACAAGCGTTATTATCCAATTTACTTTTTACTTTTTCTATAAACAAACTGTTGGCAAATTCAGTCGAGTGATTGGTGCGGAACCCAAATTGCATAGGATGCAAGGGAGAATGGCCTTTATTTAGATGTTCATTTATAATTTTAGCAACCCACTTCTCAGCGACCTTGGAGACCACTGGAAGGATACTGATTGGTCGGTAGTTGGCTACATTTAATTTATCACCAGATTAAAAAATTGGGGTGACTACGGCCATTTTCCAAAAGGATGGAACAAGTCTCTGCTTGAATGATAAATTGATCATATATGTTATTGGAGCAATTAAGGAGTTTTTACATAATTTTAGAGAATGTGAATCTAGCCCATACGCGTCTTTCGATTTTGAGCTCTTAAGTGATCCAATGATCTTATCTACCTCCAGCTCTGTTATTTCACACAAATTGAACACAGGCTTGGAAGGATCAATGGGTCTAAGTATTTTCTGTGATGGCTCAAACAGTTCAGTTATCTCCCTAACAGATTTAGAAAAGTATTGGTTAAATTCATTTGATAAAGAAGTAGGATTTTTTACTACAGTGTTGTTAATTTTGAGTTCAAAGTCTTCAATGGATTCTTTTTTTTGTCTACCAAGTAATTTATTAAGATTTTGCCAGATCTTTTTACCATTTCCTTTGGAATTGGTAATGTGAATTTTTGCCTATCTATAGTCAGACTTGATTGTATTGATTTTTTTAAGTTGCACATCCCTCTCCTTCATTAATTTCCTACACTCATCATTTAACCAAGGTAACAACTTTCCTTTTCTCTTATTATGACTCCCTCTTTTGGTAAAGTTTATTACATTACATTATACAATGTAAACAAAGACACGTTTTCTTGCGGCAGCCTTTATAAAATGAGCAGTGGTGAAAGGTATTATAGTCCACGGATGTATTAAGAGAATGTTATAATCTAGTCATGTTATGATGGGAAGTGGAAGTGACTATGCTCTTTGTCTCCGTTTTTGGTGAATTTCTGTAGCAGAAACAGCTCCGCCTATAGGCCTGGAATATGAAGTAACGTGTTGAGTCATTTACAAGTGGATTCGTTTGGACGCAACTTTTCTTGAAAAGAATCCAGGGAAGACGGGTAAAAAAAAGATCGTTTTGGTACGTGTGGACGGGGCCTTAGTACTCCACACAGCTGGGGGGGGGGCACAGGCTTTAAGCACCCTGGGAAATACACCGTCTGGGCCAGCAGCTTTGCCGGAGTGGAGTCTAGTCAGCTGTCTTCTCACCAGGTCAGGCGTGAAGGACACTGTAGAGGTGACTGTGGGGGGAGGGGTGAGGTCCTCAGGTTGTAGAGGACATGGTGTAGAGCAGGGGGGAGGGGTGGAGTAGGAGGGTGTGAGTTGAGGTGGAGAGGTGCAGACAAAGGGCCTGTAAGCAGGAGGAGTAGGAGGAGGTAAAGTGGCAGTTTTTACCTGAATAATTTGGCCATTATTTTCTCGCTTAGTTGTTAGGTCTATAAAATGGTGAAAAATTAAAAAACAAAGGTGTTTTCCAAAGGCCAATATGACCTCCTCAGATGTCTTGTTTTGTCCACAACTCAAAGATATTCAGTTTACTGTCATAGTGGAGTTTAGAAACTAGAACATAGTCACATTAAGAAGCCAGAATCGCAGAAGTCTCCTTTCCTACTTTAATGTTAAAATCAAAACAATGGATCATTATTTTAATGTTGATGTTGATCAACTGCATTAACAGATGAGGGTGACAGTTGTATGACCAGCCAGCCTTACTTTTATTTTAAGCCATAGAAGTAATTTTATAAGTTGTTGTGAGATCTTGTATTGTTTTTACTGTTCATTTAGCAAGTGAAATAAATAAAGGACACATATTCACAGATGAGCATTACACCTCAAGGGTGTGTGGGCTGTTGGTTGTGTTAAGGTTTTTTTTGCCTCACAACTGTTTTTCCTTTAAAGGTGCAGTAGGTAAGACTTATGAAACTAACTTTCTGTCATATTTGCTGAAACTGACCCTATGTTCCAGTAGAACTACATGAAGCAGGTCATTTAAGAAAAAATATCCGGCTCCTCTGGCACCACCTACAGCCTGTAGTGTTATTGGCAAAAATCCACCGCTCCCTGTTCAGATGCGCCAATCATGGCCAGGGGGGGGTCTAACTGCATGTCGATCACTGCTCATGCACACGCATTCATTCTCTCTTGTGGGTGGAGGGGCTTAGGAGACTGTTTTGGGCTATAGCAGAAAGGGGGGAGGGACTGAGAAGTTGTCGATGTTCAAATTCTTTGGCTAAGTCCTGGATCTTCGCAGTCCTATCTACAGCACCTTTTAATGGAAGGATTCTCCCAAACCGGTGTTGTGGAAAATCCCCCCACCATACTGCTGGTACACGCGCCTCAGGGCCTCATCCTGCAGGGAATATCTAAACTTTTAATGATTTAACATAATTTTGAGGCTGTGCTCGTAAGTTATTCTCCGAGAGTTGAGGCTTTTATTGATGAATGCAAACCTGTTTGGGTTTGTTGGATTTGAAGTGCTAGATTTCTCTGAGAAGCAGGAGGTTGTCATTCTCTGGGCCTTCATGAATCTGTCTGCTCTTGTACTTCTATCTCTGTGAGGGCCAATAGAGTTGGATTGGAGGCTCTATTTTTTTTTTTTTTACCACTCTAAACTTCCATTTTAAACTGGGAACTTCATCCATCAGTTGTATTATATCAGCAATTATTTCAGCATTGTTAAGAGAAATTGTTTTTTTTTCCTTCAGTTTGGTACAGAAAATCAGATGTGCCAGTTTGACAAATTCAGAACGCTTTGTCTTTGAAATTGGAACCAAAAACCAGGCACCTCAGTCACTTTTTGCTACTTTTGCTGCAACTAACATTTCATTATTGATAAGTCTGCCAATTATTTTCAATTCCACCCCGCAAAGAATCGAATTGATAAGAACCGGAGTCGAAAGGTGTGTGTGTGTGTGTGTGTGTGTGTGTGTGTGTGTGTGTGTGTGTGTGTGTGTGTGTGTGTGTGTGTGTGTGTGTGTGTGTGTGTGTGTGTGTGTGTGTGTGTGTGTGTGTGTGTGTGTGTGTGTGTGTGTGTGTGTGTGTGTGTGTGTGTGGTCATTGCTTCATAATGGAAACTAACATGACTGAGTTGTCGTGGTGATAATTATATAAGCAGCCAAACTGATTGGGCTAATGTGCAATGGCACAAAGCTTTTTGCTTTTTGAGTATCTTAGATAACTGTTGGGTCTTAAGGTGTAGACACATATAGCCGACGGCCGACCGTTGACAGAAAACCCCGTCGATTTGATCAGTCGCGTCCCCGAGGTCCAAAAAACTGCCACAGAACAGACCAGAAAGACGAGAGGAGACGTAATACATCTCTATAACAGCAGGCGGCGCTAATCTGTAATGTTGCCCAAGAAATGAAAACCGGCAGCTGATTGGACGAACGCATCACATGGATTCTCATATTGTACTAAAATAGTTAACTGAAACATGTTTCTGAAAACATTTTAAGCGAGAAATAGGCCATGCAGTTGCTGAATCAACTGTGAGTACAGGTTGGTTACTCGCAAAAACAATTGAGACACAGTCTGTTAAGTGATCGAGACTGGTCCTGGCTAACGCCACCATGCTAACCCTGCTAACTGCTAGCTAACGTTACCGGAGTACCAGGCAAGCGGGCCATGGCTGTTTACGTGCAGCCTGTTGAGCGGCCGGACCAGACAATAGTGAGTTATTTTAAACAAAGAGAGGGGGGCTGTAAATAGGGAAGAGAGGACCGTGGATTTGCAGTGTGCTTAGCGATTGTTGCCGTAATTCTAAGACAAAGTGTGTTCAGTCAGGTGGAGAGGACGGCGAGGCAGACTTGCACGATATCTGAAAAAACTGACATTGCGATATTTGTTTGTCCTGCAATATACAGTACAGGCCAAAAGTTTGGACACACCTTCTCATTCAATGCGTTTCCTTTTTATTTTCATGACTATTTACATTGTAGATTCTCACTGAAGGCATCAAAACTATGAATGAACACATATGGAATTATGTACTTAACAAAAAAGTGTGAAATAACTGAAAACATGTCTTATATTTTAGATTCTTCAAAGTAGCCACCCTTTGCTTTTTTATTAAAAGGGAACAAATTCCACTAATGAACCCTGACAAAGCACACCTGTGAAGCTCATTGAGAGAACACCAAGGGTTTGCAGCGCTATCAAAAAAAGCAAAGGGTGGCTACTTTGAAGAATCTAAAATATAAGACATGTTTTCAGTTATTTCACACTTTTTTAAGTACATAATTCCATATGTGTTCATTCATAGTTTTGATGCCTTCAGTGAGAATCTACAATGTAAATAGTCATGAAAATAAAGAAACACATTGAATGAAAAGGTGTGTCTAAACTTTTGGCCTGTACTGTATATTGCGATATGAAAAAAGACTAATATTTACAAGATGACATAAATAGCTCTATTTGGAAATAACAAATCATTCTCAACTACTGGGGTGATTTTGTAGGGGAGTGCATCTACATGGAAAATAAAACTGAAAAAGATGTGAACCATTCTTTGTTGAACTTTGCGGTACAAACACCAAAGCAAATAAGTGCTGTGACTACTCTTCTGAAGTGATTTTGGAGAGGGAAATAAGGTACAAATACACTGGTTGACTGACATGACACATTAATACAGTGTTTCTCAACGGGGGCGGTACCGCCCCCCAGGGGGCGTTCAGAAGATGATGGGGGGCGTTGGAAGCAATATTTTGGAAAGGGGGGCGTTGAGGTGCCGTTGGGGGGCGTTTGTTTGAAAGCTAGTTTAAACCAAAGATTCACAATAACAATACATGTTTACACTTAAAAACTACTAAAGAATAAGTAGTCTGCAACATTAAAAGCTGCCAGTTTACAGCACTGCAACTGGACCAGACGGGTATCTTCTCTGTGCTTCTGTCAGCTTTGTTTGGTGCAGCTCCGTGCTGCCTTCATGGAAACGGGCCGTCAGAGTATCGTCTTAATTAAACGCTCTGTAGCTACTCGTGAAGCTGCGTTCAGATAAAGAAAAAAAGCATCGCTGCGACGTCCTGTTGTATTCTTTAACCCCCCAATGTAGCACACCACAGTAACAGTTTTTTCGTCAGATGGTTTATTAAACACAACGTTTCCTACTGTACCTGAATGCAGCTTCATTTCACGGAGAAAGAGAGAAAGAAAAGAGACGTGCGAGATATCGACTGTGCTTTGTTGTTTGGCAAACAGTCAGCTGTTCCATAAACTCGCGGGCAGTTCAGGGCCTTTGTTTGGTGTTTTAAAACTTTCTTATGGAAGCGATAGAGGAAGTGATGTCACTGTTTACTGTATCGGGACTCTCACACCTCCACAAAACACAGAGTGATGTGGGGGGCGTTTTCTCCAAACGTTTTTTCTGCTATTTACTCCCAAGACAGGCAATAGCAAACATAGCTAGACTATTCTAAGCATTAAAAAACGCCTCTCACTAACTTTCAAAGGTTGTAAACTTATTTCCATTCGGCAGTAGGTGTCGTTCTTCAAGTCGTTTGTCATCACCAAAGTGTGTGTGTGTGTGTGTGTGTGTGTGTGTGTGTGTGTGTGTGTGTGTGTGTGTGTGTGTGTGTGTGTGTGTGTGTGGTGTGTGTGTGTGTGTGTGTGTGTGTGTGTGTGTGTGTGTGTGTGTGTGTGTGTGTGTGTGTGTGTGTGTGTGTGTGTGTGTGTGTGATCCTTCTGCTTTTACCCCTTGATAAGTGCCAGCTTGTTTTCCGTTGGCACAATTCGATTTTAGATTTGAATGAAAAATAGATTTGAATGTTAAATTGCTAGCTGTTTCTGATTGGCTACTGTTAGTGTTTGTAATAATAATAACAATAATAATAATAAGCATAATACATTTTATTTAAAGCTAATTTCATGACACCCAAGGTCACTTCAAATTATAGTCATCTTCTAAAGGTGCTGAGGTTCACACCATGCAGCAGGTCTTTTGATAATACCTATTTATAGTTTGAATGTTACATATCTAGTCGTTCTGATTGGCTGCTGTTATTTAATTTGAATGTCAAATGGTTGCATTTGACATTTAAAAAAACCTGTAAATATATATAATTTCTATTCATGTGTTGATTGTCATTCAATGATTTGATTTTTTTATTATTTTTGATAACAATAGTAACAACAATAATAGGCCTATATTAGGGCGTAATCATTAATATTCGGGGCATTTAGCCTACATAATATTTGATGGGGGGCGTTAGGGACCTGGATAATGGATAGGGGGGCGCTGGCACAAAAAAGGTTGAGAACCACTGCATTAATATAATACTATTAATCCAGGCTAAAGTGAATGATATTAATAATGCATGCATGCTTGTTTGTTTGATAAATTGATCAACATCGATTGTGATTGGTGGTTCACTGTGCATGCAGACCTGCATGTCACACACTAGCAACAAGAACACTTAAATCCGTGTAAATTAAGTTCTATCAGACACAGACTTCTGTTGTAGATACCGCTTACGGTACTATTGTACACACGGAGAGCCTCACTTCCCATAACAAACCCCGTCGGACTAACGTTACGTCACATACACACGTTTCCCACATGGCCGCCTGTCTCAAAGGAGAAGGGTTGGCCGGTAATAATCATGTAAAAGGAGAACAGCGAAAGTTTACTTTTCTATCAAGTAGCAAAAAAGTTTTAGCGTCAACATCGCAACGTCCTGCGATGGGACTATCGCGCATGCGCACATCGCGATGTAGACAATGAAACTAAATATTGTGCAGCCCTACGGCGAGGTAGTGTTATTTTTAGCGGTTCTCACCATAATTCTAAGCCGAGGAAATGTGTCTGTCTGGTGGAGAGGACGGCGAGGTTGTTGTGTTTTTAGTAGAGATGGCCCGATACCATTTTTTGCTTACCGATTCCGATACCTGAACATGTGTATCGGCCGATACCGATTACCGATCAGATACCAGTGTGTCATATATTTTATTATGTTTTAACAACTGTATACTACTATCCCTGTATGGATGTGATATTATTTCTATCTTTGCTGTCTGTCTGGCTCAGGTTAAACTCTGAACAAACAATGGATGCCACAGATCTTTCTTTTATTATCCAGTCAGACAATCAGTTATAATGGAAAAAGAACATAAAAAAACTATTTTAACGTTGATTTTCTTTAGGGCTTTATTACATGGTATCGGATTGGTGCACTAACTCCAGTACTTCCCGATACCGATACCAGCGTTTTAGGCAGTATCGGAGCCGATACCGGTATCTGACCATCTCTAGCGGTTACTACCGTAATTCTAAGCCAAAAAAGTGTGCTTGTCAGTTGGTACAGAGCTCCGCATGAGCACAGGCTTTTATGACTGTCAATATAGCCAGCATCTAACGTTAGCTACTCCGCTGTGCTGTGAAGTAATGTCTGGCTATGTGAGACAAGCGTCTAACAACATTGTTGTGGATGCTGCGGTCTCAGCCTGGCCCAACCTCCGTGAACTTCGAGTCTGGAGAGAAGGGGGCGGGGGAGACGACTCTCTCCAGTATTTTGAATTTCTACTGCAGTAACTCTTCTAAACACTAGCTGTCAGTATTACATATTGTACCTTTTAAATCTTTTACTATAACATGATTGGATATTATGTTTAAGAAGGACTGTGTTTAATGATTATTTTCATCATCAATTATTCTGTTGATTAAGGTGATTCCTTCATTTCTTTTATGCAACCAGCAGTTCAAAAGAAATTTAGTTTAAAATGATATTCTACAAAAGCAGCTAATCTGTACATTTGGAAACCAGTGAGTGTTAATTAGTTTGATCCACTAATCAACTTACTATTTCAGAAGTATGTAAAAGTCTATAAAGAGGCAGTAGAGAGGGCTTATTAGATACCCAAAATGACTCTCTTCAGGTGTAAACAAACACATCTTTAACTCTACTTCAGACCCAAATGTTTTACCATATTTAGCTTTTTTTTAATTCAGCAATCCATCTTTTGAGACGGATCTATTAAACACCACATTGTTGACGAACAATCTGTCTTCCACACTTGGTTTTTCCCTGTTGGATCACGTTCACTTTTTTATTTCTTTTGATAAACATCTGCTGGCTTGCCAATATGCTTTTGAAAAGGAATCTGTCTAAGATCTTGATTGTGGAAGGAAATTAATTTCTGTTGAGAGGATAGTGCCTCCTATGACTCAAAATAAAACCAATAATTTATCAGCGGAAAGGTGACCCAAACAGTTTTGTTATAAATTTTGTTTCAATTGTTCAACTTAACTCTTCAGTGTCCGTGCAGTCATCTACTTCTCTTCATTCTGAAGGTCAAACAGGGTTTTTATCAGCAGTTTGGTATTGGCTGCAGGCAGAATAAGCCACCTCCTTTTGTGGTTTATGTAGGTTAAGCAGAGGAGACCCTTCTCCAGTGTTCCCATGTGAACCCTAAACAACCCCAATGAACCCTCTATACCCTCACTGATTGGCTGGAGGCCAGCCAGCAGTATCCAATTAGAGATCATCTTGGCGCAATGATTTCTGATCCCTCCCTTGCTGCCTCTCGACCCCTCCCAGTTCAACTACATGGAATCTGAAGGTATTGATTAAGTGTGTGAGCTCCTGCATTGCTTCGGTGCTCTTCATTTTCTTCTTGTTTTCTTTGTTAAACTGTGCTCGGATGCTGCAGGCCAAAGGGAGCACAGGGGGGCGGGGATTAGATATGACGCCCAGCTGGGATTGGCCAGAGGGTTTACCTGTTTAAAAATATCTTGTGAAGTGAGTAAATGCAGCTCAGCATTGTTTACTGATCCAGGTCACTAATTTGTGCAAGGCTTCTAGGCCAATGCATTAACTGCAGGCTTATCCTGAGTAAACTTGTGCATGTTGTAGGTATTTACAGCTTTAAAAACAGAATTAGAAAAACAGTTTCTTTCCGAGCAGTCAGAGGTCCAAATTAGAATCCGCAAGCTGCAGGTGTGAGGAATATGTTACAGGTCAGATACTGTGGCCACATTTACATGAACTCTGAGATATGCTTATTTGATTTTGTTGTTTAACATTATGCAAACCAAGCATATACTGCACATTGAACAATAAATATAAAAATGTATATTTCTGCCTCTGAACTGAAGCATAAGTAACTATACTATGTATGAAGTGTGTTCACACTTTAAAAGTGACTACTCAATTAATTTTAATTCATTTAATTTTGAGTGTGCTCTTGACGGACATTATTCCCCCACAATGCTATGCACAAATAAAATGGAGGAGGTGCTCACACCTGCAAAACATTCAAATAAATTGTGGGTAGTGGTGAAACAGTGCCAAAAAGTGAAAAACAAGAATAAGGTATTACATCTCTGTAAAGCAACTGCCAGTTAACTTCTTAAAGAGGCATCAACAGGTTTTAGTTGCACCTTGATTGACACCTGACGTCCCATGTCCTCCACCACGTTGTAGTGCCGCCCAGGACGATTGTGACTGGTTTAAAGAAATACAAACAAGTTTTTTTCCTATCCCAGAATAGAGCAGCGGTTTAGTCGGACCATACTCCAGCTAGCAGTAATACAATTAGACTATTTTTTATACTAACTGCTAAAACAGTTTATTATAACAAGTAGTAGGTAGTATATACTGTATAGAATTAGTATCTAGTATGGATTTGGGACACCGTCTTTGAGTCTACAGCCACACTATGCCTTTCCAATTTTTGATGACATCTATTACTTGTTCCTTTGGAGTTAGGATACACTTACTCTACCAATGAATGCAATATCAATACATTTTGTTATAAGAAATAATCAATTAGAAACATGTTTTGAATACACTTAAACATATGAATTGATCAGGTCCGTCTCTTGACTTGAGGTCCAGTCAACAAAGCAAACCCACAAATGGGATTTTAAGAAGTCATGAACCTTCAACAATGTCTGAATTAGAAATCCCTAGTAAGCCTTTGCATGGGATAATGAAGAGACAAAAAAATGAGCTGCACTAACACACATCGGGTGAAGATTGAGTATTTTGCAAATGCAGTGTGTATTTGAACAGTATGTGTGTCATGACTTAATTGGTTAACTGCCTCCCTCCCCATCGCCAGCCTTCAGTATTGTGTAATTCTGTTACACAAGCGAGGGGATGTGATGCAGATCTCCTTAGTATGTAAGCCAGTCCAACATTAAAAGCAAGATGTTATACAATATCCATTATCCATCAGAGCCACAAATTGAAGGGCTATTATTCTTGCGAATGACCTGCTTTTGGGAAACGGGCGGTGTGCGGTCAGTTGACATCGGTGTAGTGCATCCTCAGACTGTTAGTGAGTTTATCAAAGGAGACTGATCCGTTGTTAGTGGTTGTAAATGAAAGGAAAATAGCTCTGTCTCAATCTACTGAAATTTGTTTATCGTAAATTTTCTGGCACCATTGCTTTTAATAAAATGTACATTAACATCATGCCAGTGTTTGCGTGTTCAGCAGTGCTTACTTGGGCCTACTCCTTTTGATGTGATGGTGAGGTACAAGGGAAAGGCTTTTGAAAACTCAACAGATATGGTTACCCATACTTGTTTAATTCAAATTATAAACTCCATCCACTGTTTAGTCTTTCATGTTCATGCTGTAATTCTTCAGAGCTCATTTAAAAAAAATATATATATATATACATATATGTACATATGCATGATACATATCATAAAATAATAATATATACATAACATATACATAAACAATTACATGAACATACAATAAGATATAGACAAGAGAGAGAGAGAGAAGAGAGAGACAAAGAGAGAGAGACAGAGAAGAGAAAAGAGAAGAAAAAAAGAGAGATAAGAGAGAGAGATAGAGAGAGATATAAGAGAGAGAGAGAGAGTAGGAGTATACACACACACACACACACACACACACACACACACACACACACACACACACACACACACACACACACACACACATAGGAAAATTTTTTTTTTTTTTTTACAAGAACATGAGAAAGCATGAAAATGGAGGGGGAAAACTGAGCACAGACAGGAAAAGAAGGAGACCAGATGAAGGAACCAAAGAAAAACTACATTGACAGTAGAAAAGTGATGATGATATGATAAGTAAAAGCCTTAAGGGCAAATAATTTTATGGAGTGTGGTATGGAAGGAAAGGAAAAGCATAAAGAGTAGTATGGATTGTACAATAAAGAAAAAGACAGGAGACTTATATAGAAATAAAGAATGGTAGTTCATAAGAGAGCCATAAAAAAGGACCAGAAATATAGTCTTGTAGTATGGCGAGGACAAAATGGATGGAAATGGAGGAAAGGAAGGAATGGAATGAAGGAATGGAATGAAGGATATATGGAAGGAGTGTTTAAAGGAATGGAAGCAACAACATAATGGAATGGATAAAGGAAGAAAGGACATAGGAGTGGAGGAGGAAGATGAAGATGTAAGAAAATAACCAAATATAGATAAATGAAAACCATAGTGGACCCAGTAAAGAAGAGTTTAATGGATGAAATTAAGAGAAAGTTGATATGGAGAAATGGATGGAAAGAGAATGATAACAGTAGGAGGTCACAGTGGGGACAAGTCTATGTACAGATGTGCAAGGTATGGTGGAGCGTGAATAAGACCCATTCTTCACAGTGGCCTTAAAGTTTCTATGTTTCTTTTTCAAATAAAAAACCTATTTTATCAACCTATAATATATGGTCATGCACTCTGCACTACAACAGCAAAAGGTTGTTCATGAATTTTAAATGTGAAGTTATTGTAAGTTTATAATCAACTGAATGTACTGCGTAGCATCTAATTTGGTACTGGTCATGTTTTTGGCAGTGTGACATCTTGATGACAGGTTTTTCCATGTCAGTCCTTAGAAAGTTACTCTGTTTGGCTTTAAATGGCAATCTTAGACATAGATGCACAAAAAGTATGTTCACAAGTAATGGGCACTCATAAAGGCCTCCAAGCCAAAATCTGCAGCCAACACTTTCCTGGCATGTCATTTTAATTACTTTTTTAAAAAGTTCTCAACCTAGTTAACAGACCTAGAGAACTCCTTCAGTAAACGGGGTATTCCTCCATGTGTACACCTTAACCAGGGTATGATCAAGTTAAGCGTCTGTGCATGCTTTAACTACCCCTCCCCACTCCACTAGAGTGGTTTTTGAACCGGAAATAATCCATCAGCGCGCTGTAAACTGAGTCGTAGTCGTTTGCTATGATACAATAGAACAAAACAGCGATTCCCGAATCAGCGGGCCATCGGCAGCAAAGAGCCTGCGGTCCATCTGTTTTACTAAACCCGCAGAGGCATCAGCTAACACCGGGAGGTGGCAGAATAGATTTTCCATATCCGGGGCTGTCAACGTTGTGTCTCGGCAAAAAAGTGGAGGGACCGAGCTGCAGCCGCTGGCTAACTTTAATATTAGTTAGCAAACAAAGTTATCTTGCTAATTTCAACCCTACACTGTGTAGAATAATATTCTTACTATTTGCAGATAAATGTAATAACAATGTAAAAAGTTTCCATAAGAGGCCAAGTGTGTTTTGGTGTATGCTTATTTAGCTTAAGCCATAACTATAAGATAGTTAGGGTCACAGTGGCCTCGAGCAAAGTACACAGAGTAATAATAACAAGTGAAACGGGAGCAGAATGTTCCGCTTCGCATGATAGCAAATGAAGACGAGACATAATACAGGGGCCCCCACCCTGGCGGTTGTTGTGTGAAGATGGCAGTCCCGGTGCGGAAGAAGTAGAAGGGGCCCAAGAAAGAAAGTATAAGAGATGAGGGGAAGAATAGATCGGGGCTCACAATGTCTGACAGTCTAGAGATACATGGACCGGCTCTGGCTTTTTGTCTGTTGCTAGGGAAACTGAGTCTCTGCGTGGCTAGTGATCCCACAGATCTGTGTATTGAAACTCTGATGCTTGACTGATTAAACAAATGTATTTAACTTTATCTTATCGTCTTATTTGGCTCTTGCTTAGGATCAATGTAATTCCAATTTAACAAATGCGTGGGGATATATAGGTCTTTTATTTGGAGTCAGACACATTGTCCCAAAAGAGGGGACACAGAGGAGGAAAACCCCAACAACTGGTTAATTAAAAAAATTATAATGAGCTGAACAAGTTGTCAGTCATCTGACGGAACACTGTGCTTTCCTACGCTGTGACAATACAAGTATCTCAACAACTATTCAATGGATTGCCACAGCATTTGAACAGACACTCATGGTCCCCAGAGGATGAATCCCAATGACTTAAGTGACGTCTTGACGTCAAGTTTAAATTTGTCAAATACATTGGTTTATGACCAAATTCCTGCAAAACATCACTCCCATGAACCTCAGCTGTGTTTTGTGCTTAGCGATGGTAGCACACTAAATTAAGTTGGTGAACATTGTGACTAGAGGTTTGTGAATTATGTAGAATGCGCGCCCAGCAGGACAACAGACTTTTCCTCTGTGCGCTCTGCTTCTCGTCACTGGGGGCGCATGTTAATCAGTTGCATGTTTTCATACAAAAGGAGCTTTACACACAACCTTATCAAAGCTGAAAATTTGATGACTTCGTCATGTTATAGCCTACATTTTATGTAGTCTTGATTTGGGTGGTCATTTAGGTTTAAAAGGGTTCTAAATCAGGTTACGTATTCAAGTAAATTGTATCACATCTACGGAAGAGGATTAGGGCCACATGTAAAAAATGTATTTGAGTTCTGAGTATAAAGTCAAAATTCTGACTTTAATCTCACTTTAATCAAATAAAACAAGATCTACCTGGTTTTCTTTTGTGGGTAAACATTTTTTTTTTTTTTTAATCATTTGTTGAAACACTTTTATGGTTCAAATGACCTGCAGTCGTGAATGCCGTCTCCAGAAAATAGCAGCATTGGTAATTTATTAAAGGTGCATTGTGTTTATAAATTATATAGTGGAAGGAGGTTGTCTAAGATGTTGCAAAGCAACAGAAACCACGGGTCACGTCACGTACGGTTATCTTTCCTTAACCCACGGTAAAAACAATTTTGTCTTGATGAGGATCAGTGCTGCAGCACTGAGGAGGCCCTCCACACAGTCCTTGAACTGATTTGAGGAGGTTTCGCAGGAAAATGAGCTGTAGTTTAATTTCACTCCCTTGAACACGAGTGGAATACAATGAGATGCAATGAAAGCATGATGATTTATTTTCTTTTGCTCTCAAACTTGCTATCATCTAAACTACACTGCAGAATTCTACTTAACACAATGCTGTCGTAAGTATTCTGTTACAAAGCTTTCACAAATTTGCACGTTTGCCTTTTGTGATGTTTCTACACATAGCAACATCAGTAAAAGCGAGTTCACTATGTCCCTGGTCACTGGTTCTCAGTCCATGAAGTCTAGCTGGGTTAGATTTATGAGGCTTGTAAAACCACCCTGTCGTGCCAATAAGTCAACTTGGCCGGGTCTACCTGTTATGTAACGTTATGCAAGGTGAGCTGGCAGGTGATCAAGAGTAAACCTCCCTGTGATACCGTGTGTCTGGGCTCATCTGAGTGGGAGTGCATAATATTCAAAGCCTTTGTTTTTAACCAAGCGAGACAACCAAGGCGATCATTCTTGTTTACTTTGGTAGATGTAAGGAAATGTTTCACTATAGCTCGGAGGCCTTGGTGAAGTCATCTGATTTATATATTTTTCTTGTTTTGAAAAATGATTTGAATAAGTCTTTTGTTTTCTAAATTGCTCCGAATTTCTGTAATGTTGAGGTTTCTTTAATACTGCTGTTGATTATGACATTGGTCAGTCCTTCCAGAAAAACGCAGAGTTTTTTTGTGATTGTTGCGGGCAAAAATCCTTGATTATGCGGCACGTTTTCTTAAAAAATGCGATGGAATATGCGGGATATTTATGCAATTTTATGCGATGAAATTGCGGGAACTTGCAAAAAATGCGGTTTGATGAAAAAGAGAAGAAAAAGGGATTTCCCCCAACACCCTGCTTTTTTTAAACTTAATTTCCAAAAATAGTTTACAGATATTCAGTCATTGCAATAAGTAAACAAATAAGATACAAAAATATATACATATAATATTAAAGTAAAAATAAAAGTAATAGTCTAAACAGAGGGGAATAAAAGATACAAAAGAGACAGACTTTCAAAAATCGTTAATGATATAGACAGCAGGAGCACTTAAACAAAGAAATTTGAGTAGACCTCAGATATTAAGATAGCTTTCTTATTGGATACCAACTTAAGAGACTCAAAGTACATGTCAAATTCTACCTCCAACACCTGCTTTTCGATGATGTTCACGTCGCGTAATTACGTCACTTCATAACGTCACTTCATAACGTTCCCATGGCAACAGGGGAAAATGGCTGCTCTTGTGTGAAGTACATACTGTCTATGGTGAAGTAAACGCAACATTTTTTCAACTTTCTGCTAAGATATATGTGACTTTTTTGCAACGAAAATGCGGGGATTATGAAATCATGCAAGCACCGCATATTTTGCGCGGAAATCGGCAATTTATGCGGCGAAAGTGCGGCATATTTGAAAAAATGCGGCCCCCGCATGATTATGCGGACTTTGGCTGATTATGCATTGAATTATGCGATCGCATAATAGCATTTTTCTGGAGGGACTGATTGGTAATGATGATATTTTTGTGTTCCGTTGTAACAATTTAAATTATGACTCTTGTCGTACATAACAGAATTATAGAGCTATAAAACAAAACAGGATAAAAACTTTGCTTTTACCGAACCACAGCTGATAATGAAGGGCACGGCTGCAGTCTGTGGTTACAGTTTGATAGTTTCACTCTGGCACAGAGAAATGCCTGCGAGTAATGCGAGTGTAATTTTCCTGCTGCTGAGAGATAAAGCTTTAAAAGCATCCCAGATACTCTTGAAAGTCTCTCTCTCTCTCTCTCTCTCTCTCTCTCTCTCTCTCTCTCTCTCTCTCTCTCTCTCTCTCTCTCTCTCTCTCTCTCTCTCTCTCTCGTGGAACATTTCCTTCTGTCCATCTGCTCTGCAGCTCTGTCTCTCATCTGAAGGTCATGATCTTTGTTACATCTCTTACAAAAAGGACCTTTTAATACACTCCTGTCTTTACTTTACTTATAGAGCAGCAGAAAGAAAAGAATTTGATGCTTTACCTTACCTCAGAAGATCTGTAGAGCAGATGTATCTGTATTTCTGAAATTTAAAAATGACATTTGTATGATACTACGTACTCCTTGATTTGTTTTTTTTAATGCAAATACAAACTATAAAACAAACAATTTTACCCTGAATGAATACATGGTGGATTGGGACATAAAGGTGAGAGGAATTCTTAAACAAATTAAATTTCTATTGCAGGACTTCACTGGTTACATATCCTAAAAATTGGGTATCATTAGTGATGACACAAAGACAGGAAGGATGTGTGTATTAAAGGAGAATTCCAGCCGATTTTTAACCTACCGCTATATATCTCCGAATATTGTCGATAGAAAAAAGTCGGTGCTAGCAAACTGGAGTTGCTGCAGCTACGTCCAGGGCCACTAGTTAGCTAAAATGCCAGTTGTCGGGGCATCTTTATAAAGAGTGCCTTTGTACCTCTTAACTGACACAAATGCAATTTAAAATGTCTGTGTAACATGAACAGGGCCCTTGCGTGACAACAAGATGCGTTTTCAAGTCAGACATTGTGAAGAAACCGTTTAAATTCAAAGTTTGGACTAGTAGAGGTTCCCGTAAAAACCTTCTGTTTTGGCAAGTTTTATAAGCACATTTTGAAGTCCTCCAATAAAGCTCTCTCTAAACTTTGTTCTTTTTTCTCTTTGCGTAGCACTCAGTTGTGCTCAGAGGTATCTGCCACAGCTGATTTCACTCCAGTATAGTATCCGATTTTGCACTGGAACGGACACACAAGGATTGTAATATATGTTGGCTATTTTAGTCCATGTGAGTGTATTTTGTTACTTTGTGCTGTTAGTTTCAGAGCATCCAATCCCCTGACAATTATTTTTTTTGAAAGTGCCTGCTCTTTGCCAAACCGTTTCCAATGATGGCTTCTCAGATGGTTCTGTGTAACTAACCATCTGGGGCGTCAGGTTACGCAAACTTACCCTGTACTATGATACTGTGTAGAGGGCTTTGGAGTGAGGATAAAGCAAAATTAGCAAACTAGATTACAAAACAATTGGAGTTTCCCCCTTCCTGTTGTCTTTTTTTCTCATGAGAAAAGCTTCAAACTGTGTGGTGACAGATGGCAGAGAAGGAACGATCACAAGTCATTTACTGTACATCTAAAATCCATTTATTCTCTGGGTCTGTGTGTATGTCTGTACTTGTTCATCTATTCGTTGACACGTGTACTCTTTGTTTCAGGTGTGTGCCATGCTGCGGTAGCAGCAGCCTGTAGGCCAGGATGTCTGTTGAAGAGGAGGAGCGGCTGAGTGGGAGGAAGAGGGAGAGCGAGATCTGCTACATCACTGATGAAGACAAAGACAACGATGGAGATGATGAGGACGAGTGGATACACCCGTATGGTGAGTCCTAATGGTAGATTATGGCCTGATCTGGTTCCCATGCTGATGGAAAACCTGGAAAAGTCATGGGATTTCAAAATCTAATTTTCCAGGCCTGGAAAAGTCATGGATTTGTTGTTTAATGACATTAATTGTTAAATTAATCTTCCGTGGATAACCTGTAACATAACAGCAAATTTATTTTCTGTATCTGTTAACGTAATTTAGTGTTGATGCGTGTCGTTTTGTTAACCATCAGTTACAGTGCGTTTCTTCAGTTTTCTCCCCACGTTCCGTCTCTCCCTCCATCTATGCCAGCTAGCTGAAGTTATGTTTATATAGAGTTTGAATCTGATATGTTTAAATAAAATGGAGCTGTTAGAAGAAACTGAACCAGCGGCTGTACTGCCCACATGTGACCTGATAGGCTTTCCACATCAGCCTTTGGCCTTCTGTCCTCTCTCAGGAATCAAACTCCTATTACACTCTCTTGTCTCAGTTTGTATAATAAATCATCATTAGCTCTAATAGATGCTAAGTCATGTGTGTGCATAGATGTGTCTCTAGCAGTGTGTTTTTGTGTAAGAGGTAAGCTTTAAACTTTAGTTGGATAACTTTAATGGTGTTAGTCTTTGGATGACTTTGACCTCATTACGAAGAGAGAAAGAGGTTTTTAGTATCGGGTTTTTAGAACTAAGAGATGGAGGGAGGAGGGGCAGCGTCATCAGAAAGTATGTTAACTTTTCGTCTTACATTTCATAAACACAATGTACCGTAGTAACGTTCTTCCATGCTTTTTCAGTTGATTTGCAGTAAAATAAACATCTCAGTTTCTGAAGTGATTAGGTGTCAACTACATGAGAGAGACAAAGTGAGATTAACTGCAGGAATAGCAATTCTCCCCAAATTTAAAATCTGCTTCTTCCTTTTTCTTTAGTATTAATGCTTTTACTCCTCCACCCATAGCTGCATGTGCCCTCTTGTACTTCTGTCTTTGTGATCACCAACTTAAGTTTTAGACCTTTTAAAGAGAGGACATTTTGTCTGGTGTTCATGCCTTGAAAAGGCTGTTTAAGAGTTAGGGTAAACTTTTAAAGTCAGAGTTAGGTTAGTTAGGGTAATGGAGTCGGTAATATTATTATTGTTACCATTGTTGTGTAAATTAGGGTCTTCACAAGTAACCAGCAGGATGTCTGTCTGTCTGTCTCTCTCTCTCTCTCTCTCTCTCTCTCTCTCTCTCTCTCTCTCTCTCTCTCTCTCTCTCTCTCTCTCTCTCTCTCTCTCTCTCTCTCACTTCTGTCACCTGATGAATTCCTAACATGCTGCGCTGCAAGCTACCTAGAGAGCAACACAGACAGCAACAACCAAGTTGCATCTTCTAAATTTTTTGATTGTCACTTTTGAGGCATAAGGAATAGTTTGACATCTTGGGAAATACGCTTGTTTTCTTTCTCGCTAGAAAAGAATATCAACACCACTCCCATGTCTGTACAGGAAATGTAAAGCAACAGCTAGCAGCCGGTTAGTTAGCTTTGACTGGGAACAGAGTGAAACAGCTGGCAGGGGTCTGACATAGGCCAATTTCATGCCGGTCAGTGCTAAAATTAACTGACAACATAAGTTATACGAGTTACAGTTCTCAAGGACGCACGCACACACGGACGCAACAGCACAGTCTCTTTTTCCTTTCTCTCAACTTTTCTGCCGTGTGTCATGCGTACCCGCTCGCGGTGTGAAGCGCGTGTCCGCGCTATTCTCGCCGGTGTAGGGAACCTCGTGAATTAACCGGCAACATGTCAGCTGTTTGGAAATTCTTCAGCGTGTGTGCAGAAGATAACAAGTTTGCAATATGCAACACCTGCAAGGAAAAAGTAGGACGTGGAGAGACGACACCAAAAACCAAAATCAATTTTTTTTTTTTTGGGATATTGGATGTGAAAAGAAGGAAATGGTTCTAACATTGCACTTCAGATGTGTGTGAATTTCCCACGCCAGGAGTAATTTATGTAGTTCTATTTTATAGTGATCCATTATCTGTTAAAGAAAAGATAGAAAATAAATATTTGTGTGTGCTGTAAAGTGGTTAGAAAAAATGAAATCAGAATCGGCTAAAATCTGTATCGGCTGGCCTAACTTGAAGAAAATCGGAATCGGCCTAGAAAGTTGTAATCGGTGCATCTCTACGGTCTGTTCAAACACGTTTCCTAACCATTTTAGAAAAAGCAATACATTTTTAAACACCAATTCTTTGTGCCATCACTCCATTTGGATAGATGGCGTAACTGTGGCTGTGATCACTTTGAGTGCCTTAAAGAAATAGTTAAGGATTTTGGGAAATAGTTATTCACATTCCTTTCAGGACACTGGAAGTAGGGCATACAACTAGTTGCCTTAAAAATCCATGGATCAGTCGACGCTTTCTGGGACATCACAGATTGGAGAGTGGCAGGAACATGACATGCGTGAAGTTTTCCAGCCTATAGCAAGCTGTGAGTCAGTGTTTGATAACCCTTTTAATGTGGCAGATTTCTTGGTTGGGCCTAGGCAGCAGAGACCTATGTGAAGAACACACACACACACACACACACACACACACACACACACACACACACACACACACACACACACACAAATTACATCAGCATTACCCTGTTTTACGCCATATACAGGTAATGCTAGCTATGTACTTATGTAGGCTCTCAAAGTGTGTGTGTGTGTGTGTGTGTGTGTGTGTGTGTGTGTGTGTGTAAGAGGGAGAAATGATGTTGATGTACCATTAATCATTCAACAAAAAGCGGTTCAGGTCCTTGTGCCTTCCTGCTCAGGCTTATAAAACCTTTTTACCATTAAAGTTGTGCAACACTTTGTATAACTGACCCATATAACCCAGTGAAGCAGCGACGGTGGCAAAAGCCCTAAAGGTTACAGAAGTGGGTTTAAGGCTGTGAGATTGCCAGTGCCATTCCCTTTGGAGGTGGAAAACGGGTGTTATAGTGTCGTGGTATTGCGGTTGTCAGCGATACTGCTCTAACATTGCTACATCTGTTGTTGAGCTCAGAGGACAAAACAACAAGCAAACACTGAAGTTGTGAAATAATAATGCCAGTTTGGCAGGTTGCTGTTTGGCAGCCAAAAATACTGAATGTACAAGGAGGACATTTTGAAACAACCCCATTTTCTTTGTAACTGTGACAAAAACTAAAGCACACTAAATGTTAACTATTTTGGCATTATTATTTTCATACAGTACTGGTTTGAAATTCAAACAGAAAATACATTTTTTTTTTTTTTTCCTGGTATGCTTTCAGAAAGTTGTAGGCATTGCAGTAATGTAATATGCAATACCACAGTTGTCCTGAGGGAGTGAACTAAGCCAGTTATAGAAGCATTTATTTAAGTAACTTTCTCTCATGTTTCTTTTTTTTCCTTTTTGATATTTGTACCTATTTAACTGTGCTCAACATGTTCTCATAAGTTGTTTTTTTTCTTTTTTTCCTTGACATGATTTAAATTGAAGTTGCGATTTGTATTGTTTTGAACATTTGCACATTGGAAAGTCAATTTTGAAACGCTAAGCAATCTTTTTAGACTGGAAAAATGTATGCAGTGTGCCACTATATAGGGTCATCTTTTAGTATCATAAACATTAAACAGCATTGTCCTGCAATTACTCACAGTTGCATTTTAAATTTGTAAGAAGAGGTTGGTTCAAATTCTGTTAAGTGCCTTACAAAACCTAAGCTGACCCTGCATGTGTTGCAGTTAATAAGCTTAAAAAATGTTTAAGGTCCTGTAATTTTAAAGCTACTGGGTCAGATTTTGAGGGACATGTTGTAAACTGGATTGATTTACAGCACAGATCGAGAGGGGGATGCTGTTCTTTCAGATCCCAAAGAGCTGAAGCTCTCAGAGTTTGTCGTCTTGGCAGGTGGTAGGAGTGAAAGGTCTGATAGAGAAAAAACATGTTTACATGTTCATCTTCCTCACTTTGCAAGTCTATTTTGCTCTTGTGACATCATCACCACCTGCCGTCTCCTGCGTCTGTCCCACGGTTGCCATGACAACTGTCACCAGGACGCCGACCCCCTCAGAGTTGTGACAGTTTCTTTCTCAAGGTTCGACATCCCCCCCCTTTTCCTTTCTCCTTTCGCCACCTTTTTCTTTTCGCCCATTTTTGTCTTCTTCTCTTTATACTTTTCTCTTTGCCCATCTGATCTTAATTGATTTACCTTGATCCCTCTCCATTATCATACTTCTCCATTGTCATTTCTTTTCATTTTTATGTCTATGTATGACAATATTCTTTTTAATTCTTTCATGTAAGGTACTTTAATAGATGTGCTTTCGACCACATGCTTTAACGTTTATCATCTTTCTATTCTTTCTCCTTTGTGCTCTTCACCATCTCTTTTAACAACTCCTTTATAGGTTTGCAAACCTATAAATACATTTTAAAGACGGAAGTAGGCATGTTTCAGTAGGAGAACATAGACCGTAATAATGAAGTGAGTGGGAGTTTAATATTGATGTGACAACATCGTTACAAATAGAATATGGAAATGTGTAGAAGTATGGTTCTGTCTCCTGTTGCTGATTTATTCTTGATTTATACCACTGTACATCTATTTGATGAAAGTTTGTCATGCTAATCAATCTGCATCTGGTACCTTAATCCTTTATTAAGTGATCTGACGCACAGGAAGTGATGCTTCTCTATTTTTGGTTTGAAGGTCAGGTTAACTTCTAAAAAGTTGAATATGTTGTTTGCTTGTCATTGTTTTTTCTTAGGAGAGGTATGGGGTTGTCCTGGTGATCACTGGCATCACATACCACACATACGTGTGGGAAATGACACGTTCTGTTGCTATTTGCAGGTATTTTTAGAAGTCATCACTTAGGTATTTCCAAGCGTGTATAAAATGCTTGTTTCTGATTAGAGTTGTGTTCATATGCCCATGCTGGAAGAATAATAATAATAACTTTTATTTATATAGCACCTTTCAAGAAACCCAAGGACACTTTTTACTGTGTACCTTCTGCTCTCATGTTTCCCTAATTTAGAAATGATGCAATGGAAATGTACCACTTGACCGAGATGGAATGTCAATTGGAGATAGACTTTTCTAATAATAACGAATTCAATCGATCAGAATCGCTGTATTCGCCAATTGTGTATATACATTTACACAGGAATTGGACTTAGTAATGATACAAAACAATGATCGTCTCAGTAGTTGCATCATGAGGAAACAAACCAAAGAAGTTGTCACTCTTGCGTCTTTAAAATTAAAAACTGGTCGAATCTTGGGAACAGGAATGGGCGAGCTCGCTGATATAATTACTAAATTTAGGCCAGAATCAAAAAATAGTTTTTCACCACAGTTAACAATGAAATGCAGTTAAATGGAACACCATGTCCGCGTATGATGTGACTGAGGGAAAGCATATACAAGGTAAATAAGATTGATCCTAGAATTGAACCCTGGGCTGTATCAGATATACCAACCCAGTGATGAAGTCTATCTGTATTGATCATGATATAAAATTAAGTGGATTTCGCTAGATTTATCCATATTCTCTCTATTCTAAGTTGTTCTTGTCACTAGAAGACCCTGTTAATACAAGTTAGCCGTGTTTTTACAGAAAACTAAATATTTGATGCAAGGGCTATACAATTAGTGTGAAAATCACTTTTGATCAATTTGGGGATTTTTCAGGATATTATTATTATTTTTTTTTAAATGGATAAGCCTTAAGCTGGTGGAAAGCATCTGAGAGAGCAAGAGAGAGAGAATTAAATCATCCTCTGCAACACTGGGCTGCTGGGATGTCTGTTCTGGGTTTTGTGTGTCTGAGAGAGAGTCTCTGAGGTGAGTGTCCTGCATGTTATTGGCTCTCTGAGCTCAGATGAGGCTGTCATGAGGTTTAGTCACATCTTCCATAAGACACGCACACACGCACACGCACACACTGACTCAAGAGAGCAGGAGAGTAATAGTCTGTTAATTAGCCTGTTGCTCCCCTGCCTGTGTGTAGGCGTGGGTAGGCAGAGTACACTCTCACTCTCTCTGAAGAAAACAAGTAAACATGTTTCTTCCCACGAATGTTACAGGCACCCGGTGGTTTAATCAGTGGCAAGATGCATCAAAACTGCACCGGTGGAACACCAGGTAGTTCCTAGGGTGAAAGGAAACCGAAGCAATAATACTATATACAGGTTTAAGTTTTTTTCTTTTCAGGAACACCCCGTACACCCATTCACACCCGACAGCTGCCCAATACAACCACAGTGTGATGTTGCTCTGCCGACAGCATGTGTTTCATAATTTTTAAAAAGCAGAACCGTATGTGATGTGTTAATTAAGGCATATAGAGACATTACCATTTGTTGCTGTGTGGCTGCTCATTACAGCGGATGGATCTAATTGCTGTAGACTTCACAGTGCATGCCATATTGGATGGTGATGCTTCAGGTGACAAATAGTGGTATTTTATGTTTTTATTGGCACAGGTCTTTGGCTTAGATAACAATAGTGATGTAATCCATGATGATCCATACGAATCAACACTCACGGTTCGGAATGCATGTGAACTGCGGATCAGTTGCAGAGTTTAACCATAATAGTCTGAAGTAACTGCCCGCTGGTCCAACTAACCTGTATGGCGGGCCGCAGCAGCCTCTTATTTCCGAACATTCATCTCTCCCCCTCCCCCAAGGGCCAGTGGTCTACAAAATTTCCCAGTAGATTTATTTTTTTTTTTTGTCCCACTCCGCCGCAGAATGTATTAAGATAACGTGTGGTCCTCCATGTTTCCTTCTTCAAACTTGCCGGGGCCGTGAAGCTACGATACCCATTAGCAGCATTAGCAGCAGCTGTGAGTTTATCAAGTGACAGCGAAAACGCGAAAGGCGGAGCAGTATGTCCTGTGTGTCCCTTACCAGCTAACGTATTTCAAGATGGCGCATGAATATGGAGCGTCTACCCAAGTTCATGCGAATGCAAACATAAAATTTCAAACCTAAAGGAATACTTGGAATTGATGGTGGAGGTAAATATTCATGAAAAAGGGCAACACAGATTTTGATAATGAACAACTAAACACATTACACACTGGACCTTTTTAAAGAGCAATTAAAAACGGTCATGATTAAAATAAAACTGGCTAAACAAGAATAATATACAAATACAAGAATAAAAGTTTAATAATTATTCAATTTAATAGGTTGTAGGCACGGGTTTGGGAGGAGAGAGGGAGGGGTTTTATTTTTATTTAATTTAAAAATAACTGTTCTAAGTAAATAGGATAAATAGGTTTGAAATTATTTTTACAACTGAAATATATATTTTTTTAATTACAGAGGGAAAGTACCGTTGGGTACCGGGAACAGAGTTTCAGGTACCAGTATTGGTGCTGATATTGGTTCAGATGCGAAAAGTACCCAACCCTAATGTTAGCCTAATGTTACCGTTGGCTAGTAGCTAGTAGTAACTGGATTAAACACGGTTAAAATGCTGACAGCTAAATGGTGTAAAAGTGTGTCTGTATTTCACTGTAGAGGATTCCAGCACCGGGACGTACAACAGTCAGCTGCTAAAGCTATGAGCTAAGACACAAACTAGCACTTGGTCACTGCTGTTGTCGGAAAAACAACACAGACAGGAATGTTGCGTTGACTTGAAACTGGTAACGTTAAACCTTTTTTAAAGTTTTGTAAAATACCCTTTTCTCATCTGTTTTTGTCATTTAACAGCAATTTAATTTCTGGTGAAAGAAGTTATTATTGTTAAAGGTTTATTGTTGTTACATTTTTAATAAATCATTTAAATTCCCCCCGTTTTTGTGCTGATCCGAAAATTGATCTGATCCATGACTCAAAACCGTGAGTTCTGTGATCCGTTGCACCCCTAGTTAACCGTATACATCACCTATCTGTTTTGTGTTGGACCTTAAATGGTCTCATTCACTTTGTGGCCACATGAGGCTTTGAGGGAATACTTCACCCACAAAATGGCCATTTGTATATCAGTAACTCAACAAGTGTTGCCTGAATCCTTGAAGAAAACTTTATTTTTGTCTCATGCCTCCACAGTAAAATAAGAATCCAAAAATGGAGAAAAGTCTTGATACATTGAGGTAATAGTTGGTTTAACAACAGCAAAACTATGTCAAAACATCAGTTTACAAGCTCACAAAACTTGTGCAGTATAATCAAAGTCTCACTTATCCAGTCATACACTCAAACACGTGTCGCTAAAACCTTACTATTTAAAGCACTTCTGCATAAAAAGTAGTACACCTGCGTAAGCTTCTCAGACAAGTAGCGGAAGTGTTTTAAATGGTAAGGTTTTACTAAAAATAGTTTGCCTTTTTAAGTGGCGACAGTAGCGCTACATCACCACGCTTATCTACATTGGCTCTTTACATTGAAGGTTGATGTGACTGTCGCATGAAACCGTTTTTCCATTAAAGTTTCCGGCTTTTGATCCCAAAACGGTAGCATTTGGTGTGTTTAGCTAACCAACCCTGCTGAGCCTTTTTTAGGAAAGTGGGCTTTCAGTTCGTAAAATACTTCCACAGGACTGGTTACAAATAGCTTTGTTTCTGTGATGTGAAAGGTTGAAGAGTGGGTTCCCTATGAGTACAAGTACATTTTGTTACTATAACTCAAGTAAAGGATCTGAATTCTTCTTCCAAAGCAGTGCACAAAAATACAAAACACTGAATCAAAATGCCATCCCCCCCTCTTGCTCTCTCTATTGGTCAATGTAGGTTATGTAAACAGTGAAATGCGAGCTTTCCTTCCTCCCATGAGGAGGCGTGGCTGAATACAAGAACTGTGGTAGTGTGGCAAAGGTGAGTGTGTTTGTGTGTGTGTGCATGCGTGCATGTTCATGCTTTGCCAGGCAGTCCTCCCCTTGACATTGCTGCTGTTACCAACTCCTCTTATCTCCTCCCCCACCTCAGTTTTTTTTCTCTCCACTGTCCCTCCCCCAGGCTCCATAGTAATGTGGATCAGTGTATGTAGCCATGTGAGACTGGGCTCTCACCTTCGTGTGTGTGTGTGTGTGTGTGTGTGTGTGTGTGTGTGTGTGTGTGTGTGTGTGTGTGTGTGTGTGTGTGTGTGTGTGTGTGTGTGTGTGTGTGTGTGTGTGTGTGTGTGTGTGTGTGTGTGTGTGTGTGTGTGTGTGTGTGTGTGAGATCTGTGAAGGATAATCCTACACCACAATGAGGGTTTAAAGGGGTCCTGAGGTTCACAAGATTGTTTTGAAACGGCCCCCTCTCCTTGGTATCACTGATTGTTCTCTCTTCCCTGAATATTTTTTTTTTTTACTTATTGACTTTATCATCTTTGCTGTTTTCTCTCCGTAGCTAATTATTTATTTCCCCCTAATTTATCAATCTTTTCTCATTTTCTGCCTTCCTTTATCGTTCTCTGAGCTTATCACTCTTTTCTTTGTCTACCTCTCATCTTTCATGTACTTTTTCTCACCTTGGTAATCTCCAGTTTTCATTTTTCTCTGATAAATTCTCGATAATTCTCCGTAATTTCTCTAGCCATTCTCTCGAGCATTGATGTTTTCGCCTTTACATGTTGCAGAAATTTACTATCTGTGGCAATTGTGGTGTTTACAATGTGTTTATTGGCGTTTTACGATGTGTGATACCGTCCTGTGAAGCCAAACAAGAATTTTCCAACACATGCGGCCGTGTGCTGACCAGAAAGTAGTAGCATGTGACTTTTATTCATCTCTACTTCTTTCTTTTTTTTATCCTCCTCTCCCTCTTCATTTCATTTTCTTAAGTTCCTATTTTCTCTCTTTTCTCTTATGATTGTCTCAGCACAGTCAGAGAAAGGCCTAAATGATAATTGTGTTTGTGTGCAATTGTTACCTTTTTGTTTCTCCGAAGTTGATTTTAATTAATTCCGTTTTTGTGAGAATTCATGTTCACTATACTGAGGGAACTGAACCAAAATTGACCAACTACATTTATTTTTGTTATTTTTGCAAAATGTAACCCCGGATTTCCACTGGATGCGTAACTGCTGCGGAACGGCTCCGAAACGGCGGCGGAGTCATTAGGTTTCCATTAAACTCAGTGTGTGTATTTCCACTGGCTGCAGAACGGCTGCGTTCCGACTCCGGCACAGCTCCGCCGGTCCGCAGCCCTCCGGGGGAAACACGCAGAGCTTCTATTTTTGCCGGACGCCGGAGAGCTCCGCAATTCAGCACACGGCAGATAGTGCGGGACAGGAAGTCGAGCACAGAAGCAAAATAAAACATCTGGTTCATTTTCTAAATAAAATACACCGTGCTCATGGCGGATCATATTTCCCTGCACTACATGTTTAAAACAGCACAGAGCTGTTTCCCCTCTACTCCTCTGGATGGAAACTAACTGTTGTTGGTTTTGTGGTTCAATTCTACGTGAATTCGCGAACTTGTGGGTCCTCGTGACTACAGCTGTCAGTCATGGCCGCAGCCGTGCCGCAACAAATCCGGACCTGGTGGGTATTGACGGACGGCGGAGCACGCAGCGGAGCCGGTCCGCAGCCGTTACGCATCCTGTGGAAATCCGGGGTAAGGGGTGGACAAAATTACAGGAGGATGTTTCACAATACATAATGCATTTACAGTTTATCACACCATCACAAACTGACGCTTAAATGCCGAGTTGAATCTACTTCATCTCACAGTAATTTAACGTTGAAAGCTTCACATAGATGCAGTAGAATTTACTTTTACTGCAGAACTCCCTTTTACATACTATAGTTTTAAAATGGACGAGACCTGATATGATATCCGTCCATTCCCACTAATATTAGTGATTCACGTAAAGATGATTTTGGCTAGTTCAAATCCTTTCTTTCAGTTATTTTCTCTTTTCTTCCTCCTCATTCCCACGGTTTCTACTCTAAAATCTCAAAAACAGTCTGGAAGGATTTAAAATCATTATGGTTAAAAAAAAAAAAAAAAAAAAGTCATGATCTTCAGAATATTACAGTGAAATGACCACAAATCAACACGACCAAATGTTGCAGTAAACAGTTTTTTCTTCACCTTTCTCTTACCCTCTTTTCCTGTTGTCTGTCCGTCTCTTCCTGGTTGAACCCTATTACCCCTGTTACCTAAGGCAGCCTCTTGAAGGGGCGGGGCTTGCTGACATCACACTCACTCTGGTGTCGTTGGCTGGGGGAGGGGAGTAAGAGAGGGTGGAGGAAGAGGAGGAAGTAAGAAGACAGGAAAACCAGCACGAGTGGGGGGATTCCTACACACGGCAGGTCAGGGCAGCTTTTAAGCGACTAGTTGTTTTGTAATTGTCCAATGGCCTTCTGTCCTCACTGGAGCGCCGCTAGCTGCGAGACTAAAGCTAGATGTTGAGAGCCTCGCACACACACTCTCTCTCTCTCTCCCACACACACTTTGAGACGCTCGGCTTGGACGGGACACATGACGGAGAAATACCCTACAGATGGAGTAAGTTTCTAAGAGTCAAAGTGTAGAGGAGGCATGGATACCTCACCAGTGTAGGAGACAACAAAAAACACTTTCAACCACATGACATGGGTGAGTAGCTTAAACCTTTTTTTTTACTTTCTCAGCATGTGACTGCTTTTCTGGTTAGTTGACAGGTTGTTAGTTGTTTCTTCTTATCTCTCTTAAGTCCCAATATTTCTTCTGCTGTATTGTCATTTTATCAGTGCACGAATGCAGCCACAACTATCACACTGACCTATATGTGGTGCAGTGCCAAGTTGTTGAGCCACTCAGGCAGAGTAGAGCTCAGAGGTTTCATAAGGCATGTTATGAAATAGATGCAGTAGTTGTCCTTGTTCCAAAAAAAAAATATGTATCCATGGCTTGATTCACAAGGACTTTAATGAAAGTTTACTGTATGTGGATAAAACTTAATTTTTGTGAGTAAATTGTCCTCTTTTTCAAGCAGAAATTGGCATGGAGACTTAAGTTGCTGCTTCTAGAAAAAGCCTCACTTTAGTTTTATCTTTTATTTTATTCAAAATCAGTTTTTGCTAATAAAAGCAGCTTCTAGTGTTGGAGCAAAGAGCCATTTAATCCAGGGTGAAGTGTTTCCTGTAAGATTTCATAAGTGTCCCCTCAGGTCTGTGGAAAACTGTCACAAATTGCTTTATTTACCGGTAGAAATCAGACAAATTTGCTTCTGGACATATGTTACTTTCTTTAAATGGATGTGTTGTATTGTTGCAGTTGTACTGTACATCGACAGCATTTATGTTAATGACCAAACATAAAACACAACAGAGTGGATTGTAGAAACACGTCTTTAAAATGTAGATTTACATTTACATTTTGTGAGTCTAGTCTGGTGCTAAACTCTTGATTCAGCAGGTATGGGAGCTGTTTCAATAACCAGGTTTCACTTATTGATAGGATGTCTGTTGATATTATAGTTTCCTGAGTTGTACACGTTGGACGATCTTGTTTAGTAACAAGCAGAGAAAACGGTAAGTAAGCTTAAGTATTTTGCTTTTAAAAAAACATTATTTGACAAACAAACCAATAAAAACAAAGTTTGGCGCAAACGATCTTTTAAAATAGAGCATTTGCTCAATAACATCAAAGTCTTACCACAAGATTATCACCAAAGCATTACCATGTACTTTGTTTAAAAAGAGAGATTCTGCATTTTTGGAGTCAGTGTGCAGTTGTTTCTGGAACCTTGACATAATTTTCTGCAGCCACATTCCCCCTCTATGCCCTTCATTCTGTCTCACACACACACACACACACACTCTCTCTCTCTCGCTCGCTCGCTCACTCGCTCGCTCGCTGTCTCTGGGTCAACAGGGCTCTGATTCCATTGTATACAAGTGTTCATATGTCAGGGGAAGTATTAATTTGTAGTTGAACATGGATTTGTATGTTTGTCTGGGCTCAACGCCAAGCCTGGCAACCACTTTAAAAGGTCTTCGCTTTTTAGAATGTAGTAAACTCTGTTGAAAAGTTGGATCAGGATTGTCCAATTTGCGGTGTTCATCTTCCAAATGGCGGCGTCCATCGCTTTTTGTGTGGGTGTGCCTGTCTGTGCGCTCTCCACCTCATTGTATCTTTTAGCTGCATGCTTCTCTCGTGTTGCTTCGAATTTGTGTTGATCCTGCCCTGTGGTTCTGAAAGATGCATTTCCCTGAACGAGCGAACTCGTTTTGTCGCTGCCGCAGTGTATGTTGTACATGATTTTTCCCATGCGTCTCAAAGATGCGAGGATACTTTGCTTCCCAAACTTTTGCCAATTTTCTGCTTCTCTTTTGTCTGTGTTCGGCTTCGACAGTTTCAGCGGGCCTACTGTCATCGTGTGGATTATTTCGTGATGCTGGCGTGGTTATCGTTTGCCTTTTTTACCTCACAGTCAAACAATTTAACTTGTTTCGCCATGCCAACATGCTGGCTGCGCGTGTGTGGAAAGTGTTGGCACAACAGCGGAAAGTTTTCGCACGAACGTAGTCTTTACGGAGGCATCCAAATTAAATATTGACTTCTTTTGAAATGAGATTTTCCAGTTTTGTAAGTTTTTATTTATTTGTATATATAAAAAACAAACCACTAAAAATATTGCCCAAGGGGCCAACCAGAGGCCGCGAAGTGGTTGCCAGTTGACTGGGCAACCGTTACTCTCGAGCCCTGTATGTTTCTTGAAATCCAATCTGGATTTAATGCATATCAGTCACATGTATAATACTTTCAAAATGTAGTTGTTTGTACTTTTATGTATTTCTGTGTCTGCTTTTTTCAAGTAGTTTTCAGTTTAAGTGATCTGTTAGACGGACCAATGACAAACATAGTCTTTCCAGAATCCCTTTTTTTTTATTTTTTTTACTTGGCAACAAACACGCAAACCGGCAGCATGAATGTGTGGGCGGCTGCTTCAGTACATGCTATGTAGTCCTGAGTGTGTCATGGAGGAGTGGTCGGGTTCTTTTGGAAAGGGGAGGGGTAATGAGGGATGATCAGCTGTATGAGTCCCCCCCTCAGCGGGCCCCGGTTCCAGCATGAAGGGTTATGTAAGTTTTTCAGCTGCCAACCCACTTGCCTGCCTCAGCCTCACATTCACATAGCCGTTGACCAGAGAGGAGCACACACAGCGGTCGGTTAGTAGGCGCTCAGTCACTGAGGCAGTAGATTAAAGACTCGCTGAATGCAAAACAAGGCTGAGAAGAGAAGAAATACACCTCCTGTTTACTTTGTCTTTTTTTTAAGTGTTTTTTTTATTTTTTCCTGAAAGAGGAGGTGGTTTTGTGAGTTTGACGGGGAGCTCGAGAGCAAGAGATAAAAAAAAAAAAAAAGCACAGAAGACCGCCACTCTCTTTACTCGATAACCATGCTGCTCCTGGACGAATCCGAGTCCTTTGCAGGTAGGTGACATCATCACCCTGACTCTTGAGGCACGGTTGGCGAAGGGATGAATCCCTGACCTCGAGGGGGTAGAAACTTTGCGAGAAATAAGAGAGATGGGGACAGAAAGCAGCAGAAAGCGTCAGTAGTTCATCTCACGAGATGATAAACACTCGCGTTTCTAGAACGTGCGGCAGTAGTTGATTGACGCTTGTTAAGTTACTTAACATTGTTGTGTAACACTGGATCCATATCTACTTAAGCAAGTACGGCCCATCTATCTTCTTTTTTCTTGTTTTCTCTCTCTGCCCTATCTCTTCATGCTATCTCTCTTCTGTCATATTCATCCGTCCCTGCTCCATACATTTGATTCTCCCCATTTTCTCCCTTTTTGGTCAGCCCTCCCTCCATCTTTCACCCGGTGGAGCCCAGCTGTCTCTCTCTCTCTCTCTCTCTCTCTCTCTCTCTCTCTCTCTCTCTCTCTCTCTCTCTCTCTCTCTGGAGTTGTCCCCTCTTCTCCCATTGGCTGTTTCTACGGTTACCTAAATCAATGCCGGTGCCTGATTGGTGGATCTGGGTAGCATTGGGCCATGCTGGAAGTGTAAGCATGTGGAGTCAGGAAAATATATGGTTCATCAGTGGGTTAGGGGGATAAATGTGTGAGGAGGCAGGCAGGGACAGAGCGCTGCCACTGTCTGCAGTTTATCCGGATGAATGAAATCCATGCAGTTTTTTAATTTTTTTTTTTTTTTTTATCTAGTGTTTAATTTCTGTATATAAAGGCAATAAAGTCAGGAACTGCAAAGCTTTACTTAAATAAAGATTTCAGTACCACTAATAACACTATTCTATCACTTTTAATAGAATAGGTTAATGCTATATGCAGTGATGTGTGCCCTGAACTTGTACCTTGTTGTTGTGTGCATCTTTTTGTGTGACTCAGCACGTTTCATCTGCGGATGTTGTCTTATTGTAAAGCGCCACCTTTAAATGGATGGAAAGTGACATTTGTTAGGCTGTCTCTGCACCTTGGATTTAAAGTTCCGTTCAAACTGCTGACTTTTAGACTTTATTCAACGTTGTCTACATCCACTTCAGACAAACTGCAAGAATTACAGGCCTTTTTATACACCGTGTCCCGATTTTAGGGCACTCAAGTAAACGTAAGTTAATAAACTTAGACAAAGTCAGTAGTAAATTGAGTGTCCAAAGTCTCTGACTTACACATTGTTCCTCAGAAGGTGAAGCATATGATCAGGTGGATTAAGATTATGTGAAACTCTTTGGTTACCTCGTCTGTATGTTTGGTATACTTTTTTTTTCATGTTGCTTTGTCCTAAGTGTCATACAGTGTTCCCTCCATTATAGTTGTGAGCACTCTCGAATTAAAGCTATAAGTCAACACTTGAAGCAATTGTTTCATTTCAAATCCAATGTGCCGGAGTACAGAGACGAAACAATCAAAAGCATATAACTGACGTTTACGAAAAAGCTCATTTAGCCCGGAGTTGTATAGATGACACATAACAAGAAAACAACTGCTGTTGAATATTTGAGGAGTTCAAACAAAAATGTGTCTGAATCATGATCTGATGATGATGATGATCTTTTCAGACTTTTTCTTTTTATCCTGTAAAAACCTGTCATTTGTTTTGGTTTTGCACAGGGTGCACCCGGTTCTGCTGCGTCTGCCTCTCACTATGTTGCCATTTATTTAGCAAAGCATTCATAGGGATCCTTATATGAAGAAATAATGAATGTCTACATGCTCGTAATTCTTGGGATTGCTCTGTGTGTTTGGCTCGTTGTGAAAAGAGATACTAGATGCCGTGTCATCGCTACAAAGGTAGCATGGCGAATAGTAATACAGGCTAAAGGAACACAGTGTTCTCTCTCAAATCCATTGTGTAGTTTGTGTGTGTCTGTGTTTTCGCACATCTCCCTGTGAGTACAATCTATCCATCAGGTAGGTAGGGGGGTGTGTGTGTGTGTGTGTGTGTGTGTGTGTTTTTTTTTTTTGTGTGTGTGTGTGTGTGTGTGTGTGTGTGTGTGTGTGTGTGTGTGTGTGTGTGTGTGTGTGTGTGTGTGTGTGTGTGTGTGTGTGTGTGTGTGTGTGTGTGTGTGTGTGTGTGTGTGTGTGTTCTCGCACATCTTCCTGTGAGTACAATCTGTCCATCAGTGATGAACTGCTTTTTGTGAAAAAAAAAAAGCCAAGAGCCAATTTTAACAGCAGCAACACCTGTGGTACACTAAAACTGGATGGAGTTTGTTGTACAGATTATTTTTCTGCACGCTCCATTCATTTGTAATTGGCCTCTGTGCCAGGCAGGAACAAGCTGTCCTGTTTCAGACCAGCGACGGATCAGGCCAAACGCCGGGAACACGTGTAGTCTGGCTGCTTTCATAACGCCACAGCTCAGAGCAGGATGTAGGCTTCGCCAGTCTGGCCACATGGCTCTCATTCCCACTTCCCTCCGCCGTCTTTGTCTAATGTCTGGGTCTTTTGGATCTCTCTGTTTCCTCCTGTCAGACCATATAGCTGCTTTCTTTGTTCTCCTTCAATGTAAATTTCCTTTTTTAAGTTCTCTTTGTTGGGCGATGTCTTCTTTATTTTTTATTTTTTTCATCCCAGCACTGCACAATGTCTTCCACTCTTCTCCCCCTTCCCCTTCCCCTCCCTTCTCTGCTTCTTTTTCTTCTCTGTCTCTCATTCCTCTGGCTTTTCAGTCTTACAGATTATAAATGCAAATTTCTCTATCTCATCCCTCTGCTACAGTGCTGACTGCAGTCTTTCAGCACCTGTATGTCCGGGAACACATGCTGGTATTGAGAATTTATTGAGCACTATAATCACCTGAATGGTGTATTATTTGAAGTTAAAGCTTAAATATGTAACTCGCCACATGATGTTGTCCTCTGTCGACAATGTTATGTAAGTTACCAAACTGAAACTGAAAAAAGTTGAAAATTAGGGGTGTGAAATTTCACTGGTCTCACGATTCAGTTCGATTCCAATTATCCTGTCCACGAATCGATTCGATTTCACAATGCATCACAATGCGTCACCTCCTCAATATTATTATATATTGCTACACATGGTTTTCATAAACAAATTCAAGCAGTCAGATATATATATATATATATATATATATATATATATATATATATATATATATATATATATATATATATATGCAAAAGACCAAAAAAAAGCAACCACCGGAAAATCAACAAGTAATATCAGTAGGCAGTGCCTGATTATGGTCTGTCACTGCATTGATGCAGAATCATCCCTGTCTGCATTGCGATGCATCGATGCAATAGTTCATTTCAACACCCCTATTGAAAATACATCGCAGAATGTCTAGTCATTTTTGATTTATACAAACAGCTGAATGACAATGAGCCACCACTTACCTACGGGTTGGTGCAAGAAAAGGGTGCTACGGGTAACCATAGGTTACAGGGGCTTACTAATGTAATTTCAGTGTTTGAAACACATAAATGCTGTGTGTTGGTTTTGTTACAAAGGTAGCAAGTAGTTGAAACCTAGGAATCCCTTTTTGTTAATTTGTTTCGTTCAGTTAAAGAAATTCAGAGCCACTAACAGTGTGGTTTGTTCATCTCCTGAACTTAGTAATTTGCCCCTGTGTTCCTAACTCTGTCAAGTTACAGTGCTCTTTCTGACATTCCTCAGTGTAGTGCTGTTCATTCAGTACGAAACTAGAGGATGTAAGCACCAATTACATGTCTTAAAACACCTCATCATCCCCTACGTAAAAGAAGTGATCCATTGAGTCTTACGTTACACTTGCTGTATTTGAGGTCAGAATGCATTTACAGAGAACTCTTGACGATGTACCAACAGTTCAGACTGTCAAATGCCAGTATATAGTACGATGTATAAGGAACTGTAAAGGGTTTGGTGGTTTGAGTAGGTCTCAGAAGTTGATTGGAGGCTGAAATGCTGCCAACAATGGTTTATGTAACAGACTATAGCATGACTACCACAGTCATAATGGGTCGCAGCCTCCAGACGTGTGTGCGTGTGTGTGTGTTTGTTTGTGTGTGTGTGTTCCTCCTCCTCAGCAGCAGCAGTGACACACTGGCCTACAAAGTGTTCTACCTCTCCTCACCCCTCTGCTGCTCTCTCATAACCTAATACATAATAATATTAGTAATTGTCTCTCTACCTCCTTCCTCTGTTTCTGTGCCTCGTCATTTCTGTGACACACACACACACCCACAGTGGGAGGGTTTTATAACTAACCTGTCTCGCTCTAATAAAGCAGCCTTAATAACTCATTCAGGGCAGTCTGTTACATAAGAGAGGTAGGTGTGTGTGTGTGTGTGTGTGTGGGGTTTTTTTTTGTGCGCTGAGTGCCGCATTTGTCTTTGTTTTGTCATTCTCAAGGCAAGTTATGTAACCCAGTTAAATCTCGGTTTGTCTCAGGAAGGAAACCACAACTGTTTTTCCACAAGTACTTTTTCTTTGGTTTTGGCTTCTTCTTCTTCTTTTTTTGTTCATTAACCTGCTGTTTGTGTCTCCACGTCTGATCCTTGTGATAGTTTTCCTCAGGTCACCCCTGCAGACACTGATGAGTTGAAACAAGAACGTGGGAGCAGTCTGTAGATAAAACATACATTTCTCTAAGTGGTAATCCACAGTTCTGTCATTTTTACCTTTTTTATAAAGCAAAAATGTGAGAATCATTAACTAGAAATATATAATGGATAATAAAAATATGAGTTGCACAATACCTAATTCCAACCAAACTGGAAATATTAAACCCATCATATCAGATACAACAGAGTGTTTACAACAAACATTCATGAAATCAATGACTTATTATTATATTATATTATTATTATATCAGTCAGCAATGAGTGAAAGAAATGATCAGATTATTATTAGATCAGACACATTAATTGGGATGGTTTGTGCGTGTGTGTGTGTGTGTGTGTGTGTGTATGTGTGTGTGTTGTGTGTGTGTGTGTGTGTGTGTGTGTGTTTGTGTGTGTGTGTGTGTGTGTGTGTGTGTGTGTGTGTGTGTGTGTGTGTGTGTGTGTGTGTGTGTGTGTGTGTGTGTGTGTGTGTGTGTGTGTGTGTGTGTATTCATGGGGTCCAAAAACCAGGAGTCCAGTACACTTGTAGGGTCCCGACAGCTTTGTGTGGCCAAAATGCTGGACCCCACAAGTTTAAAGGGCTGTTTGAGGATTAAGACTTGGTTGTAGGATTAGGGATAGAATTAGGTTAGGGTAAGGGTTAGGCATTTAGTTGTGATGGTTAGGGTAAGGGGCTAGGGAATGCATTATGTCAATGACGGGATCTTCCCCACAAAGATAGTGCCACAAACCTGTGTGTGTGTGGCGGTCAGGACGTCTTGTGAACATGCTGGTTGTGTAACAGCCAGAGGCAGCAGTTACATAAGCGCCCCCCACCCCCACCCCCCTCGTCCAACCAGCCTCAGTGGCATGTCTGTCTGTTAGAGCAACTTTCTGTCTGAGTAAAACTCTGTGTGTGTAGTGAAGCAAATGGGACTGTTAATAAAGCAGGTCGTTTTGCTGTGTGCAGCAGCCTCTTGAGGTGCCTTAGAGGTGGAACTAAGAAGGAAAAGTTTTGAGTGTTGCATGTTGACCCCGACTCTTGACACAAACTCCTGCCCTGGTTAACACCTTAACATTCATTCGTAACCCGTCTCCAATTTTGTCATGTTGACCCCCTCTGACACTTTTAACACAATCACCATCATTGAATCTTATGTGGCCAGTTACTGTCATACATACTGTGTATAATGCACCTTCATCTGTCAAAGCTACATTTTATAGGTCTACTATATAAGTATAGACCCACTCATTGCCTCCTTTTTGGTGTGTTTGTCTGTATTGTAATTAGCTCTATCTTAAAATCACATTGGTTTTCAATCAACTTTGGTGGAAAATAAGCCCAAGAAGCAAGTTTAGCACTCATGTGCCGTGTTTTTGTCTGAACATTATTAGATCAAATGTTTTGAACATTTATTAATTCATTAACTATTTACCCAAATGAAGTGATCCCATGATTTTGATCCACATTAAAATACAGATGCATAAATCATTTATAGAAATGTATAGAAATATTTTCATACATTTTCTAATTTTAAGAGGGAAGTGCGTAAACAATGTACAGAACATCTCAGTTCGTCATTCTGCTGTTTCTGATTTTCAATGAAATTGCAAAGCTTCATCAGTTAGCCTCCATTACCAAAGAGCGTACAGTATTTTGTGATGTAATGTCAGCCTGTCAAAGTGGCAGTCAGTTAGACCGATGTAATTACACCTTGTAATGACAGCAACATACCAAATATCTCAAGAACGTCTTCCGGCCCCGTGAGCCGTTCTGTGAAGCAACAGTCCAATGAGCACGCTCAAACATGTACCTGGACGAGAGGAAAGAGGAGTAAGGACAAATAATAATTGGCAAGAGGGTAAGAGTGAGAAGACGGGTAGAAGTTAGAAGAGGTGTGACGGAGAAATTAAAGTAGATTAAACTCAAAGTGGAGCAAGGTAATTGAGGAGGATGAAGAGAAGAAGGTGTTGGTGGGTAGAATCAGAGACGGATGAGGAAAGTAAAGAAGTGGAGGAGGAAGGAAAACTAATTGAGAGGTGAGAATATAAGAACCAGGAAGGGACAGATGTGAAGATGAGAGGAGGACCGGGTCAGATGGAACCATCAACAACTGTATATCTGCCATATTCGATTTCACTGATGAAGATTTGAGTGGAGTGATTCAACTATGATATAAATGTGTACATGAATAGGTCCATATACAGTAAAGAGGCAATTAATCAGTTAAACAAATGTGGGCTTTAATGTGTAATATGTATATTTTTGCTATCCCAAAACAGAGGCTTATCATTTTTTACCAACCTTCACAGAAAAATACCCAAAAGGAAAGCAAAGCTGCTTTCTCACTGGCATTTCAAAAGTCAGCCGTTATGCAATTCCCATTACATTTTTCCAAAGCATGTTGAATAGCTACTATGTATGGTCCCCAGTAGAGAGGTCACAACATTGATTCGTTTTTCTCCCTGGAAATCACAGAAATTGCTCTGTATTATGTATGAATATTGCATCCCTCATTTCCGGTCTTCTTCCTGGAATCCCCCCCCCCCCCCGCCCGTGTGTGTGTGTGTGGGTGTGTGTGTGTGTTCATAATGTGTTCTCCACCGCAATGTAGTAAATATGTGCCGTCATCTATAATCAGCTTATGTAGACAGTTGGAGGACGCAAGGGCGAGACACAGACAGGCTATCTACTTCTGTCATTTAAATGATTATGTAGTATGTAGGTCAGTGCAATGGGAGAGGAAAGTTCAGATATTAAAAGATGGATTTGTTGGTTAAGGAAGCCACTGGAAAACACTCACACACACACACTCTAGACTGAAAACAGTGGATTCTTAGTTCAGTGGCTTTGGTTTGGGTTGTGGTTCATGGTTTTCTTTGGGCATTTTCACACCTGCCTTCTTTAATTCGGTTGAATCGAACCCTGGAGTTTAGTTTATTTGCACAAAAATACATACAATACATGCAATAGAATTTTAAAACCTGAAAGGCTTATTCAGCGTCCTCCCCTATTACAAAAGAGGAAATTCAACTTAAACATGATAATTTCTCTACAAAAGATAAAAACAAGTAATACAACAAATAAACAGAAAAACATACACAAAATGTGAAGATATATCAGGTAATTATACACAAATAAAGCAAGAAAAAAGACGAGGCAAACTTTGAGTCAGACAATAATCCCAACATAAGGTTTAAAATGAAATTAAAACCTTTATAAACTGTGACCTGAAGGATGGCAGAGACGTTAATGTTTTTAGTGACACATTCAATTAATTCCACAGCTGTGGACCTCTATACCTGATGATAAAAAAAAAAATTTATGTCTTGATGTACGACAATAGGCAAATGGAAATCTTTTTTATTCATTTTTTTTGCCTAGTTGAGTGCGAGTGAAAATCTGAAAAAAGAATTTAAAAAAAATCTGAAATGTATCTGGGAGATCTTGCCTGCAGTTCATTAATTTAAACATTAAAGTAGGGCTGTGCTTGATTGAAGAAATTCTTAGTCGACTAACACTCATTCAGTTGTATCAACTAATCGATTAGTTGATTTAATCGACAAATCTGTAAATTGAGTTTCTCCGCAAAGAGTCATGCAAAAGCACCACTTTAATTCTTGTGTTTACCAGAGATGTGCTCGTACAGTTCTTGGAAATAAGTCATTCAGCATTAAAAAAAGCATAAAACATGACTAATCGACTAAAGAAATCTAAGTTGACTAAGACCAAAACTACCGATTAGTCGACTAATCGACTAAGCGGGAGCAGCCCTACATTAAAGTGCTCATATTATGCTTTTTGGCTTTTCCCCATTCCTTTATTGTGTTATATATCTTTTTGTGCATGTTATAGGTTTACAAAGTGAAAAAGCCCAAAGTCCACCCCAAAGGGACTTACCATCTTCCAGAGAACAGAGAAAACACTGTTCACAAACTGCTCCAAACAGCTCTGTTGTAGTCCAGCCTTTACTTGTGACGAACGTTCGTCACTTTGTAACACGTTATAATGCTCACCTAGCTGCTAGCGTGGCACGCCCTCGTACTCTGAAACTGACAAGCTAGCAGTACTTACGGTGCATGTGCGACCCCCAACAAAGATGGAACAGAAGTGAGATGTCTCACTCTGTAGCTAAAACAGAGAGCTCAACACACAGGGTGAAAAGAGGAGCTGCAGCAATGTGCAGTACAACAAACATATGGTGTTTTCTGAAAATTAAACCACGTAAACCTATTCTGGTACAACCTCTAAATACAATTATGAACCTGAAAATGAGCATAATATGAGCACTTTAACATGCATGTCTGAAAAACATTTTATATACACACACACACACACACACACACACACACACACACACACACACACACACACACACACACACACACACACTCACTCTTCCTGAATAGAGGAGCAGATGGATGTCTTCTGTTACAACATGAAATCCTTCTGAAGAACCTCTTCTGAATTACAAGTAGTTTGGTGAGAAATGAAATGAAGGATATATAGCAGCCCAAACAATATTACAGTAGTTGATTATAGGGAAAAATTAGACTACTACTAAAACACTACTACTATTTGCAGCTCATTTGGGCAGGTGTGAACACAGCAATCGCACTCAGGTGCTGACCAAAACAACCAGACCGGAGTCCACTTACAAACAAACTCTGGTACTCTTCATTATGCTTCGTTTGTGGTGAGAGCATGAATCAACCCGACTATGTGTACTCCGCAAGTTTAAGCTAAACGTCTCCTGTAGTCAGGTGTTCTTTGCAAAACTGCAGCAGCTTGCAATGTTTCTCTCGCAGAAATAAACTGCGGCCAAGCTCGCCGTCACTTGCATCTCCGCGGTCAAACCGCCCGCCCACTAAAGCTGGAGACGGACATCGACAGAGCGGAGGAAAGTCTCGGTGAGCAGACCAGACGTAGTGATGTCACTTGCTAAACACTTCCTTAACAGTCACGATCTAGAAAAGGCGATTCATGCTTTTATTAGTTCAAGGCTGGATTGCTGTAATGCTCTTTATGTTGGTCTGAATCAGACCTCCATCTCACGACTTCAACTTGTGCAAAAAGCTGCTGCTCGCTTTCTAACAAATGCATCTAGACGTGCACACGTCACTCCCGTTCTCTACACCCTACGTTGGCTCCCTGTGCGTTTTCAGATTCGATTTTAAGATTTTGTTTGTTTTCAAGGCCTTAAATGGCCTGACCCCGGAGTATTTGTCCGAGATTTTAACCCTGCGTGAGCACAACCGGTCATTGCGGTCTTCAAATCAACTGGTTTTAGAAAAGTCCCAAGGTCAAGGTATAAACGGTGGGGTGATCAGGCTTTTGCAGTTGCTGCCCCGAGACTCTGGAACAAGTTAACCCGTGATATTCGCACAATTACAGATGTAGCTCTTTTTATATCCAAACTCGAAACCTATTTGTTTAGAATGGTTTTTAATACGTAGTAGTGGTGTGACAATGTCCCTCTCCTCCTCCTGTTTCTATGTAACCTTTTCAGATTTTACTTATTTTTATATATGTTTTATTCTTGGTTCCTGATGTAAAGCACTTTGGATACCTGCTGGTTGCTGTAAAGTGCTATATAAATAAATGTTGATTGACCATGGAGATGCGAGAAATATGCATTTGTCCAGAACACAGGACCTTCTTCCTGTATTTCCTTTTTTGCTCCTGTCCTATCTGACCAATAAGCGGAGTTGGCGTTCTCGCGTGGTTTGTAGTGATGCATTTTGGTTCAGGTTGACTAATCACCAGATTCAGACCAGAGCAAATGAACTAGGTGTAAAAACGAAAAAAAGGCCCTTTAGAAACCAGATCTCAGAGGGGAGCTCACAGTCCGTTCTGTCTCAGTCTGTAGTAATTATTAATGGAGTAGCTCAGGAAAATGTTTTACAGATTATAATCTTTACCATGTTTGGAGCTGGAGGGCAGTCAATCCATCTGTTGCAGAGATGTTTTTTTCTTTTCTCTCTCTCTCTCTGAAGAGCAAGAGATAGCTTACAAGAAAACATAACAGTTTTTTTCACAGCCAAGAAAACAGCCTGACTTTATTTTAGTGAGGGTTCAAAGGGTTTTCACACCTACTGTAAGAGTAACACAAATTTGTCAGACCACAGTGGAGTTGATGGAAAAACAGTGACTACATTTACATGCACATAATATTCCGGTTTTTGCCCTGATTCCGAAAAAGACGATATTCTGACTAAGCTGGTTTACATGGCTAATGAAAGTGAATATTCCACTAATATTCCTGTTTACATGTAGCCGTGCAAAATAAGATTTTTTCAAAGTTTACCAGCAGTGTCAGACTTGTTGAACCGTGCGAACACAGCTTCCCTCTTTCATTCCTTCAACCAGCTTCTTGAAAAGGTCGGCGTAGCGATGTGTGCGCATATCCAAAAACCTGTTGATATCCAAGTCTTTGATAATGTTTAAAAGTAGCTGTGTTTCTCCTTGTCGGGTCTGCAGCCTCGCAAACTGCTGGCTGGTTGGTTTGTGTACAGCAACCATAGCAACACACAGAGCTGACCATGAGCCGTAAACAGGCAAGAGGCCGTAAACTGTGGTAAAACCCCCGATTGAGACGCACATACATGTCCAAAGAATGCCTCTAAAATCCGAATAATACCGGAATATCCCACATGTCTTAATAAATTTTCAAAAAAGAGAAGGCCTTTTTCGGAATATCCAACCGCAAACGCATGCTATTTACATGTCCTGTATCAAATCGGAATAATATTGGAATATTGGTGTGTGTGTACTCATTGTGTGGTTTTCATATATGGTATGTTGGTGCTTTTAGATGCTGTATACCGGTACATTCATTCTGTGGTTACAGTCGACACTATAGGGGCGTACAATGTTTACTGTAGTGTTTTAATCTTTCCTGTGGTCGCTGTCTTATCTTTAAAACAGTGACACACTTGAGGGAGTGCTGTTGCATAGTTGCGGTGTTGTGTTCGTCAGAGCCGTGCGAGGAGTTATACAAGACTTAACATATACATAGATGCGGTTATATAAAAATCCGGTTACATAACCATGTGGTCACAGAAGACATTTCACCCCCCTGCAAACCCCCTCTAAGAGAGTGTGTGAGAGAGACACACACACACACACACACACACACACACACACACAAATACACACACACAAATACACACTAACTACGATTTTGTTGCCGGCAGCCCCTCATTCTTTGGTGCCACATCTCTCTCAAGTAGATGTTGTGTTATTCTTTGTGTGAGGAGCAGCACGTTTCAGACCCACAGGGAGTGTCCAACAGAACAAATTAATGGCCTAGAAAATATGCTGCGGGTGCTTATTTACTCTGACACTTACTGACTGCCGATGATTCAGCATTTCATCAAGACACGTTCTCACTTTCTCTGCTCAGTGTGCGTCTGTGGTGATGTAGGCCGAGGGCTCGACTGCCTTCATATTTGTATCCTCTCATTTTGCCCACGCGTTGTCACGATTTGATTTGGTTTCTCTTCCCGCTTGCATCTTCGCCTCATTACCAGCAGCCGAATGTTTAAGTTTGACTCGGTCACCTAGCAACAATCGACTTTCAAACTCCCAATTTTCACCTTAAGATAACACCTCTATTGGACTTGTGCACCAGGGAGTGTTTTTTCAATGAGTTAGGCTGAATGTAGACCAGAATTTAAACCATCATGCCACAGTGAAGTTCGAGTAGCTGACACTTGGCTGTTCAGCAACAAGTTACTCTGAACTGATAAGAGTTTTTGAAATTCTGATAAAGCCAAGAACCAACTCTTTGTTTCGGCTTGAGTTCAAATGTAGAGTTGACAGACAATGGAGTTACAAAGCTTTCCTTAGTTAGCTGCCAAAAAAATGACCAAAAAACAACCAGAATACATGAAGTCACTTTAGTTCACCTAAACAACAAGTAGATTGTTTCTGATATTGTTAGCCAGCAAGCTAATTAAGCAAAAACCTTTCTTCATAAATAATTATCATTATAATTGCAAACATTCTTCTTCTGTAGGCTTGAAATGTGGCTGTTTTTTTCCATCTTGGTTTCATGTTAACAATAATTTCCAAATGTGTGTGAAAAAGTTTTCATGGTGGGAAGAAAGTGTTCAAACATCAATAGAAACCTCTCAAACTAACTTCTGCAGTGCACAGCACTGCTTTGCTGTCCATTCATACAATCAGCAATTGTGATTATAATGGCCTTATGTAATCTGTGTGACTCACCTTATATCTGAGTGGCTATTTCAGTTGGAGGGCCACCGTTCTTGTGATGTCGAAATCATTTCCACAGAACCCGAAACACTGTGTGTGTGTGTGTGTGTGTGTGTGTGTGTGTGTGTGTGTGTGTGTGTGTGTGTGTGTGTGTGTGTGTGTGTGTGTGTGTGTGTGTGTGTGTGTGTGTGTGTGTGTGTGTGCCACCTCCTCACTCTGAAGTGCATCTCTATTTCTCTTTGAATGATGACCTCGCTTTCATCTCTTTCCCTTCCTGTCTGCCCCCTGAGTGTCTCTTAAGTGTGTGTGTGTGTGTGTGTGGAGGCTCTGTGCATTTCAGGAATCATTATATAAGTGTTCTGTAAGGTGGAGCTGGAGGGAGGCAAGGGTAAAACAGGGATGTGTAAATCAAATCTGGGACATTTTCATGTGAAAGAACTTTTTGTTTCCCTGCGGTTATGTCTTGCTGATAATACACCATTTACACTTGTGTCCAGTTTCTTTAAAGCTAATACATTTACTGTTCTAGACACACAGTGTCTGGCAGCTCATTCCTGGAAAACAAAATCATGTGTTTCACAGGTCCAAGATTTTGGACCCAGTCTGAAACAAACCTGTGGATAGTCTACCTGACCCTGATGTGCATTAGTTAATTTAAACAGATTAGACTGATGTGTGGATCTATAATTTCGACGTAGCCCAACTCTGGTTCAGGGTCAGGACTTGGTTACTTGCTGAGTGAAACCTGTAAAACCTCTAATGTAGCATGTCTGTCAAATTTGCCTGGGCGGACATATAACAGCACTCACTAATTTGATATAGCAATGTTTGCAAGTGTGTTGTTCGGAAATGCCACTCTGAGACACATAAGTATACCACACACACACCCACCCACACACACACACACTAACTACTGAGACAGGCTGGTGTCATTAGCAGCCAGTTTGTTATCACGTAGATGGACTGAAGGCGTTTTATATAAGTTGTTTTTCAACTCGCAGTGAGCTCATCGTGGGTGTGTGTGTGTGTGTGTGTGTGTGTGTGTGTGTGTGTGTGTGTGTGTGTGTGTGTGTGTGTGTGTGTGTGTGTGTGTGTGTGTGCGTGTGTGCGTGTGCGTGCGCGCTCATAATGTGGGTGACTGAAACTCGGGTCTGTCAGTGTTTGTGTCCTGCCTTGTGTTTCATAAGCCGTCCATATTTATGATCCAGCTCTTACATAAGCCTCAGATCTGGTTCAGTGTGTCTCTGCCAGAACAAGTGAGAGAAAGGAGGAAAAAAGAAAAAAGGTGAAATTGTAGTACAGGCACTAGAAGAAACCAAGAACTAGAAATACAGACAAGGTTAGAAAAAAAGGTTGAGGGATAGAAAGAAGACTAGCAGAACAGCATTAAAGGTGCCATATGGCGCCATTTTCATGATTTTCTTTATTGAAGTGTGCTGTGGTTCAAAAGGAGAGGAATGTTCTTAATGTAGTTTGCCTGAAATTTGAATACATTTGAAAAGTTTCCATTGAAAACACAGTAAACATGCATAATTAGAAAGATATCCGCAGCTTGACAAGCAAAACAAGTCCTGTTAAATTTAAGAATAGATGCAAGGATTGGTTAAAATAATGACATGTAACCTTTTTTATTTGAATAATTTCTTTATTTAATTGACGTCATCAGGGAGTTTTTAAAGCAGGAAAGGAGTGAGCTTCCACCTTCATGTTGGACCAAAATCAAATGATATCTTTAATAATGGCGGCCAGTGGTCACTTTATTTCGTCTGTTTAGACATAGCAGACTTTCAGTGTTTTCACTGTTGGTCCATGTGTTGTCCGGTCTTATGGGAAAGGAGTGTTTCATCCACACCTATTTGAACCCATCTGATCAAGGACAAATATGTTTACCAAACACACACGCACACCTGAACAGTAAACCTATCCCTCTGGAACAATAATAAAGTGCTGATACAGTAAAAACTGTCTGCATGCTTTACCGGCAGGATCTGCATGATTGACTGGGGATTGTTCACATCCCCTAATGATTCATTTATATGATTTATGTCTTACCGTTCATGGGCAGTTATAATTAAAAGGTGTGTAACTGCAAGTGCAATTAGTGCTGAGAGCAGACCAATACCAAGCCTAAAATACAGTGGATTCCTGGATGTGGCAGTTCTGAATATTTTTGATGATGTAAATGCTGTTTTGTGCCATTTCCCCTCGGTCACCAACTGACTCAGCTTTTGTGACTTTGGCTCATTTGTGAAACGACACCTAAAACAGGTTCTTCACTTGTGGTAGGGGAAGCAGGGGGAAATTAATCGCACAATACTGGATTTTTAATGAAATGTGGCATTATTTAGCATATTTAGCGAAGAGAAAGCAATAAAGTGTAATCGTAAAAGTAGAAATGAAATTGATCTAGACTCATGGAGGATAATAATCTAAACTCATAGCATAATGTCACAATGTCCTTTTATTTTATTTATTTTTTTACGCTATAAATAACCATCACTTATTCTCTTCCCGTCTTCCTCACACAGACCAGTCCCACAGCGTCCCCTTCAGCTCCGAAAATGAGGCTCAGGGAGGCGACTCGGCCGCGTGGCAGTGTACCCCTCCCCCATCTACCTCACCGTCTGGGGGGACACTGGCCCGCCCTCCTCCCTCCCAGCCCAAGTCCAGACCCTGCTCGAGGCCGGCCAGCCAAAGCCCCTCCCCTCCCTCCGCCCTGACAGGAACCAAGAAGAGAAGCTCCAAACCGGCACACATGAGACGCAACATCAGGTACTGAACTCAGCGTCCTCACTTCAACTTGAAAGATCGCCTCAGTCCAACAGTGCACATGGACGGATGCTTTTTTGTCCTGTAGGGATGCTTAAGAAACTGCACACATCTACTGCAACAGTTAACTCGCCACCATTTCTTTTTAAAGCTTTAGATGAAGAGTAATTTCGACTGTAGACCCTGGACATCTGGAGTCGACAGTGACGTGCAGTTCAATGCAGTAGCAATAAAAGTGAATTTAACACAGCATTGATAATATACTAAACATTAGACACCATAACATATTACAACAAAATGCAGTCCCTCCAGGATTTCGCGGCCTTTTTTTTTGAGATTGTTGCGGCTCAAAATGCCTAATTTCACGAGAGCTTTTGTAAAAAATTGCGATAAAAGTTGCGATGTCTTTTGTATTTTTGTTGCAATGAAGTTGCAGGAGTGAAAATTGCCACAAAAAAAAGTTGTGATTTTTTGGGGGGGGGGGTATAAGTCTTGAAACTTATTTCGGGGAGAATAAAACTACTCTGGTCTGAGTGTTCCTAGTAACCTTGCCAAAAAGGCTAAGGATGTTGCAAATATTGGTATGATATGAAAATGGCTGGTGGATTTAAGACAAAAAGTAATAATAATTTATGGAATTAATTAAATTTGAACAGTTCTGTCAGTGGCTTGTTGATTTTTACATAGTTAATTTCCAAGGTAAAGTTGCTGTGATTTGGTAAAAATTGCGTCGCACCGAATTCACGGTGATTGGTTGAATTTGCGTGAATTGTTGCGATCGCGACATCGCAAATTCCTGGAGGGACTGAAAATGAAAACAAACCAGACTACAAAGCTGAGTTTCTTTCAGCCATTCTTTAAACTAGATTTTAGAAAATGACTCAATGCTTAACAAGCACCAGTGAATCTTGAGATGAAAGGGATTACTACACAATCCCCTGATTATGTTTCTGCTGAGGTGCAGCGTAAACTCACACTCACTCAGCTTATTCAACGATTATTGTATTTCTCATAACATTACTGTTGGCTGAATAATAGGATTTATCATCTCTCTACTGTGTCTCTTTATGCCTTCTTCCTCTCTCCCCTCATGCTCTTGATTTCACTCTCTAATTTAAAGAAGAAAAGCACACATTCACTGTTGATATCTGTCAATGATTATACGTACGCCTGCTCAATCTGTAGCTTCGTTCCTCCGGCTGCCAACAACCATGACAAAGCTCAACCTCAAGTATGATGTTGCTTTTACGTAGCGGCATCTTTACAATAACATCAAACGTATGTCACAGATTCAGGCTTCGGTGTTTGTGTATGCAAGTGTTAATGAGGAGAGTCATTTCCGTCTGAGTTACAAGGTGCTTGTCTATTACATTACAATCACGTATTAGTTCACTTTCTTCTAATCAGAATGTGTTCAACTAATGTATCATTACATTCAATTACAATGAATCCATTGTCTAATATCACGCTCTCTTAAATAATGAAGGTATGCAGCCGTCAAAATATTGGCAATTTTCTGTTTCTGTGGAAACGTATTGGGAGTGTCAGTTGGAGGCAGTGGCAGAATTAAACAAAAAATTAGGGATGCACCGAATATTCGGCCACCGAACATTTTCGGCCGAAATACTTTTATCACCGAAACAATACGGCCGAAATGTTGTGATGACGCAAACAGAAACCGCGACCTGTACGTGTGTCAGTACCCGATCCGTTCCACCTGCAAAGCGTCTCCTAAGCAAAGCGGTTGAGACGGACCACGGAGTGAAAACTTGATGAGATTTATTCGGATCCTCTGCACTTCATCGCGACTGTGCTTGATCCGCGTTATAAAGACCATAACTTGGATGCGGAAATAAAGCAGGACGCGCGAGAAATGATCCAGGCCGCGATGGATGCGGAGAACCAGAGCGCAGAAAAAAAGACTTGTCTCTCTGCACCAGATGAGGGGCATGCACCCTCATTGTCTGATATGTTCAGTGAAATCCTGCAAGAAAGTGCCTCAAATAATAATAATAACAATAGGTAAGCTATTCTGTTCTTAGGCTAATATATACTGTATGTGACTATCAGATTGTAGCCATATTTCTGCTAGATATTTTTTTAATTAAACTTTAATATTAATTTATACAATTGCAATGCCTTGATTTTAGTAAAGTTAGTACACAGTCATAGCCATAAATGCAATGGTACTAATAATTGGCATAATTTCTTTCGGTGTTTCGGTTTTCGGTCTTGAATTCCTCTTTTTCGGTTTTCGGTTTCGGCCAAGAATTTTCATTTCGGTGCATCCCTACTAAAAATCATAATCAATACAGCTTGATTGAGTGCTGATGTTTACACATGAAATCTAATTTAAATTTTAGGGAGATTAAATTCTTTTGACATCTTACAATAATATCCTACAAACCCAAAATGTATTGTTCATTGACTTGCCTTTTCTGAAGGAGCCTAGATACAAAACAGGCTACAGTTTACTCCTCAAATGGTGTGGCTTAAAGCTGCACTCCTCAATTTTTGGCCATTACGGGGCAGAAGAACTCAAAAACAAGCTAACAGACATAGCCTGGTTGACATCAGACTCTTCTCAGTTGTAACTGAGAGTGGTTCTGGGAAAGGTTCATTGACAGTTCATTTCCAAAGGGGCGTCAACCAATGAGACCAACGATCCGGGTGACGCTGCGCTTCAGTAGCCGTCATGTTGAATGTAAACGAAAAGCTGCTCGCCGTCACTGCGCTATCGTGGTCGCGTAAAGCCCGCCTCAACGGTTGTGATTGGTGTAAAGCCTGCCTCAGCGATTGTGATTGGTGCCTCTATTTTGGGGACATTGGAAATGGGTTTGAATGGGCTCTTCACCAGAAGCTAGTCAGGGTTTACCCAGGCTATAACAGACATGCAGCCCTAAAATGGGCTCTGTGGCTAACTTGTTAGCAGACACTTAGCAACGTTAGCATTCATTTGGCGTTGTGGGTCTGTCCACCAGTAACACCAACAACAGGAGTTGGCTCTTAAGCAGCTACATGTTTTGCTACTTTCACCAGCTACAGTAGTTGCTAACTTTGCCGTTTGCTGGGCAGGTATTGTACGGCGGGTTTATCAGAGCTTTTTTGCTAAAAACACAAAAGAAAACACTGTTTGATTGGATTCAGCATCATATTAATGTGTATGCATTAAAAACCATGCATTTCCCTGCAGTTAACAAATACAATGACGGTTATTACTTTGTAGAAAACCATTACTGTGTGTGTGTGTGTGTGTGTGTGTGTGTGTGTGTGTGTGTGTGTGTGTGTGTGTGTGTGTGTATATACAGTAATACAAATATTATTTTTCTCTGTGTCTGTGTAGGAAGTTACTGAGGGAGCATCAGTTAGAGGCAGTGACCAAAGCCGCCCAGCAGGACGAGTTGGAGAGGAGGCGACGTCTGGAGCAGCCGAGCAAACCAGATTTCCCCGTACCACTGCTGCCTGAATACACAACTGGTGAGAGCATGTACCCCCAAAAAATGCTTCCATAAATACTAACAGCCCCCACTGGTCCACTGAACACTAATTCTCTGACATGTACATCATCATAAATTTCTAATCCCAACCATTGAACAAATGATTCAACCTGTAGGGTTCAACTATTGACATTGTCTTTCACTGTGGACAAGTAACGTGGCTGCAAAGCCTGCATATAACGTAAGAACTGACTATAGTTTCCATCACCCCCATGCTTTCTCTTCTTACTCTCTCTTTTTTTGTCTTCCTTCCCTTTCTTTTCTTTCCTTTCTGTCCCTTGTTGCTTCCCAATCTTCTTCCTTCTTTCCTCCTTTTTTTTCTTGATCTGCTGCATCATTCCTCTCCTTCTCCCCAGGTGATGTGACAAAGCATGTGTCGGCATCAACGGCGTCGCAGCAAGAAGTGAAGTCGGTCAGACAGGAAGTGATCTGCCTGGACTCCAGCAGCACTGGCATCAGCGAGGACGACTGCAAGACTAACGTCCCCACCTCCGCAGCCAAAGAGCACACACGAAAACCAGGTGAGACTTGCACACTGCATACGGTCATCTTGGAGCAACTCCGATCAGCAACATTCCTCGAAGAAGTTGCTTCAGTAACACCTAATTTATTCATAATTTTCTGAAACAAATACTTGGAATTGGAACGGTGTTTCTGACTTCTTCGTGCAATTTACATGAATCCAGTCTAATTACATTGAAACAAAATGTGTTTTATTTTGTGTTTTTGGGTAAACCTGCTTACGGAAAAACAAACTTGGTTGAGGTAATAATGACAGAGTAGTTCAGTTGCCTAAATTGTGCCCCACACATTGAATGTCTCCGTTACAGATTGCTTTTGGACATTTTGATTGTGCAAGTGGGCTAGTAGGTCAGATGGCTGTGGGAGGTCATGAAAGCAAATAGGGACGCAGAGCTGTGTAGTTAATGTATTACCCATCATCCATTTGTATATTCTGAGCTGTCATCATAGCTAGCCAAAGCCTTAAATAGGCCAGATGCTAATTCTTAAAATGCCTAAACAGCCAGTGTGAGCTTTGGTACAACGTATTTCAGATGTCAAGTGTTAAAGTTATTTAGGTCCAGTTTAAAAAAAAAAAAAAAAAAAAAAAAAGACTTAAGGATAGATTCACAGTTAACAACTTAATTTATCATCATGCTTAACACAGCTTTGTCCATAGCTTCAGTCAGAAAGCTGACATTCTTTGGCACCTTCTTTGGCAACTTAAAAAGTAAAAAAAACAATAAAAAAAACATGATAGGTTACAGTGTTAAAAAGCAGATGCTGTGTGTGTGTGTGTGTGTGTGTGTGTATATATATATATATATATGTATATATATATATATATATATATATATATATATATATATATATATATATATATATATATATATATATATATATATATATATATATATATATACATACATACATACATACATACATACATACATACATACATACATACATACATACATACATACATACATACATAGAGTATATTTCACTCATAAAAACATGTTTTTTAGCTGCTGACTATAGCACAGGCAGGAGGTTGTTTAAAATACAGCCTTGATATGTTTTACAATCCTTTTTTCAGTATAACTTATAAAGATGTGTAAAAAAAAATCTGTAACATTGCTGTTGAAGTAATGGTTTTTCAGTTTTCTATCATAGGTGTCCGTGAAAGGGCCGTGAATAGAGCTACAATCACGATATACATGAATGAAAGTTGAGAGTTTAGGCAGAGAGTTCAGACTGATGGTCTGATGATTAATGTGATTTTAAAAGGACATTTCAGCTGCCGAGTTCAACCACAGGCCATACAGCCAATACACTGGTGCAATTTGAGGTCCCATACCTTGCTCGAGGGCAGTTACCAGGACTGATGGAAACCTTGCATCTCTAAAGCATCAGTCTCTCAGAGATTAAGCAAAGAAGCCCTAATTGCCCCATGCATTTATTAAATTACGCACTCGGTTTCAAATTGCTTTCTGAGCCCAGGGGTCTGGAAAGTCGGCACATTAAAAGGCGGCTTCAGCTTGAATTTCTCTGGTAAATAACGGAAGGTTGAAAGGCAACCCAAATCTGAATAAGGTTCAAAAGGCCTAAACACAGCAGATATCTGGGCCATATCTTGGGATGATTTTTAGGAATGAATGTTGGTGATAATGTTAAGCATCACGCCCACAAAAACATTTAAGTGTTAAACACTACATCTATCAAAGTAATGGACGTCTACGCTCAGTAAAGACAATATAAAGGAAGTTTCGCTTTATTTAAAAAACAAAATCTTCATTCATGCAGATTCCTTCTTCTTTGTTCTTCTTTGAACAGTTAACCCAATTACTGAAAGTCTCCCTGCAAAATGTTAACAACCTAGCTCAAAAAGCGTGTGTGTGTGTGTGTGTGTGTGTGTGTGTGTGTGTGTGTGTGTGTGTGTGTGTGTGTGTGTGTGTGTGTGTGTGTGTGTGTGTGTGTGTGTGTGTGTGTGTGTGTGTGTGTGTGTGTGTGTGTGTGTGTGTGTGTGTGTGTGGTTTTCATAGATTAGCAGCCATGTGCATCACAATATTTAAAACCTTCTCAGGGTACATCCTGTGCCGTTCCTGTATTGCCTGAGCACGCACACACACACACATTAACAGACAAACAGTCAAGGATAAACACACACTTTTAACACACACTCAGTTGGGGATAAACACATACGTTCTGCGTTGAAAGAGGACGGAGGCAAACTGCAGGCCCACACTCCTACAACACAAACGCGCACACAAATGAGAGAGAGAGAGACCGATTGGATGAACAAACTAACAGACAGATGATGTGTAGATTTGGGAGCTGAGAAAGACATAAGTTAAGGAGATAAAAAAATGAATGGAGGGAGGAGAGAGGGAGGAGAGGTGAAGGAAGAGAGTGTCTGTGGGGCAGATCAGAGTGGGTCTGTAGAGCAATAAAGCTGGCTAATCCTGGTTATGGGCCAGAACACATACACATAAAACACACACACACTCGCAATGGCACAGTCAGTGACATTTCTAGTTGGGGTTGCATAACCAGTCTCCCCCTCCACTCTAATCCTACTTGTATAACCAGCCATTCACAGCAGTTGTATAAGCTCTCTCTCTCTCTCTCTCTCTCTCTCTCTCTCTCTCTCTCTCTCTCTCTCTCTCTCTCTCTCTCTCTCTCTCTCTCTCACAGACACACACACACTCACACACCTCTTCCTGCGGTGTGCCTTGCAGCCCAGCTTGTGTAACTTTCAGCACTTGATACTATTGATGTTGAATTCCTTTTTATCAGATATGGATTTCTGTCTGACACATACATACACACACACACACTCACTCACTCACTCACTCACTCACTCACTCACTCACTCACTCACTCACTCACACAGTGACGTCCATGTTTGATGTTGGTCACCTCATCACTTGAGATAAATGTATCAAGGCCAATAAAAATATAGCAGCGATTATTTTCATGGGAAAAGTAATTCTGTGATAAAAGTTACGTTCCTTGTTCAGGTGTTCCTAAGTTTTTCTTTTGTCCCGTTTTTTTGTTATCCTGTGACAAGTTTCTTCATCAGAAAGTGTTATTAAAGTCTGATGAGAAACACATGCCCCTCCTGAATAGTCTATAATAGTACAGTATATAAAATGTCCATAAGACCTCTAATAGAAATATTGGAATTTCTTTTAATATTTCTCCAATATTTCCTTTTAGTTAATGTGGATAATTTGTGCTTAAATACATAGTCTGAGATCAAAATGTGTTTTCTAAACTTGGATGTAGAAAAACAGTTTGCAAGACCTGCAGTGTAACTTTTTGGAAACCTCATCTCCTCCCTCCGGGCAGATGTGATCGATCTGAGCTCGGACGAGGACGAATCCATCGTCCACCTCGGCAGCGAATCCACCATCGAGGAAGAAGAGAGCGAGCAGAGCGGCGCGCACATCGACGCCCTTAACCGAGCGGACAGCCAGGGCAGGGTGCTGGTCAACCTGAACCATCCAGCTGCAGAGGACGACATTTTCCTGTCAGCTCAGCTGGCGCGAGCAGTCAAACCTCACCAGGTATTCTTACTAATGCACTCAAAGCAAACGCTTGGTCCTTTGTTTTTTTAGTTTTTTTTACTATGCCATCAAGTCATACTGTAAGAATGACTTTCTTTCGTGGCCGGGTTGGGTCAGTGGGTAGAGCAGGCTCACATATACTTGGAGGCTTATGCCTCGACGCAGAGGTCCAGGGTTCAAGTCTGACTTGTGACACTTTCCTGCATGTCTTCCCCTCTCTCTCTCTCTCTCTCTCTCTCTCCCCTTTCTCACCTAACCGTCCTGTCAAATTAAAAGTGGAAAAGCCCAAAAAATAATCTTAAAAAAACAACCAACCTTTCTTGGCCTTTTTGAAGTCAGGGACAGCCGGCTCAATTCACCGTCTCTGTCCTTCCCGTCTCCTCCTCAGATCGGTGGGATCCGTTTCCTGTACGACAACCTGGTGGAGTCGGTGGAGCGGTTCGGCAGCAGCAGCGGATTCGGCTGCATCCTCGCTCACAGCATGGGCCTGGGCAAAACGCTGCAGGTCATTTCTTTCATCGACGTCCTGTTCAGACACACCCAGGCTCACACCGTGCTCGCCATCGTACCTGTAAGCACCTGCGTACTGGAATACAAGGAAATGTGAAGGGTCAATAAGTGCTCAGATGTAGACCCACAGTATGATGATAAGAATATTGATCAAATCAGACTGGAAGACGATGAGGCAATTGACTCAGATTATTTCTATACTTTTATCCCAGGTGAACACACTGCAGAACTGGCTGTCAGAGTTCAACATGTGGGTCCCGCCCCTGGAGGCGTTACCTCCAGATACCGACCCGGGACTGGTGACGCCTCGTGCCTTTAAGGTTCACATCCTCAACGACGAACACAAGTGAGTAACAGGAACAAGAGCGTTTTTGTTTGTTTTTAAGCTCTTCCTGTGTAAAACCTGTATCCTTTCACCCATCTGCTTACTTACCCATACTTTTTATATGACTGTGTGTGTGTGTGTGTGTGTGTGTGTGTGTGTGTGTGTGTGTGTGTGTGTGTGTGTGTGTGTGTGTGTGTGTGTGTGTGTGTCAAAATGAGACACAATTCTCGTGATGCAGCCATGTCTGAGAGTGACACCGTAACCTCATTCTGTCTCAGTTCAAACGTGTTAACAGTGTTAAAAATGAACAGAATTAGCAAGCATTTGTTCCTCCTGTTCAAGCACTACTCTGAAATTGTTACTATTCATAAGTAATTGGTAATTTATCAAAATTAGATGATTGATTACAATACTATTTATCCTGGCTTTCTCTCTTTAATACAATACAATAGTCTTGTAAGCCATCACTGAGAGAGCAAACCGCTCCATCATTGCATTTTACATTTTGTGCCACTGGGCTGGTGTATTAAATTCTAATAAATTGTATGTACTTTTACATTTTGTACAACTTTCTGTATTGCTTTGGGAGAGCACAAACAAGGAGAGGGTGGGGTTCATTCTGTGCAAATGGACCAGTGATTCAAAATATAGTAAAACAATGTGTAAAATCCACTCTGTGACTGGAATTGAGGTATTTCAAGAAACACGAGCAGTAACTTTATTTACCTTTTCTTACCTTACCTAGGAACACAACGTCCAGAGCCAAGGTGGTGGAGGACTGGGCTCGGGACGGAGGGGTGCTACTGATGGGCTACGAGATGTACCGCCTCCTGTCGCTGAAGAAGAGCTTCGTGGCTGGGAGGAAAAAGAAGACCAAGAAAACAACGGGGCCAGTGGTCATCGACCTGGATGAAGAGGACAGGCAGCAGGAACTGCTCAAAGGTGGGAGAGGAGGGAACGAAGAGGAGTAGAAAATGGAGGGGAAATATGGGCAAAATCTTTTTAATATATGCTACTTTTTAAAGCACCAGGGTGGAATATCATTGAAGGCATTTTTGCCCATTCTCCTCTCCTCCAGGTATCGAGAGAGCCTTGGCCCGGCCTGGTCCAGACGTGGTCATCTGTGACGAAGGCCATCGCATCAAGAACTGCCACGCCAGCACATCGCAGGCTCTGAAGAACATCCGAACCCGACGCCGCGTGGTGCTGACTGGCTATCCGCTCCAGAACAACCTCATTGAGTACTGGTGCATGGTCGACTTTGTCCGACCCGACTTCCTAGGTATGGGGCAAGATCAGCGTTTTGTTTCAGGAATTCTTTTTACTAAATGCTCCCTGAGATTAGCGTGGAGATGTTGGTCATCAGAAGACTGATTTGGTCGCTTGTTTTTCCTGTTTATCTTCTCACTTCAGTTTTTATTTCCTGTATGTATCTCAGGTACACGGCAGGAATTCAGTAACATGTTTGAGCGTCCCATTCTTAACGGGCAGTGTGTGGACAGCACACCTCAGGACGTCCGGCTGATGAGGTACAGGAGCCACGTCCTGCACAGCCTGCTGGAGGGCTTCGTACAGAGGTGAGACAGCTGCCTTTTTATAAATCCACAACTAGGTCCCTTAAAGATTTAATACAGAATACAAAGGTTCTCTTGACCTTTGCCTCTCATACCTGACATTTTGCCACCTATTCTTCATTTTAAGTAATATTTTACAAAATATTGTACTTGTGTTTATTGCAGGCGAGGTCATGACGTCCTGAAAGACCAGCTACCCTCTAAAGAGGAACATGTGATCCTGGTGCGTCTGTCTCCCCTGCAGAGGGCGCTCTACACAGAGTTCATGAACCGCTTCAGAGAGGCAGGAAACTCCGGCTGGCTCAGCCTCAACCCACTGAAGGCTTTCTGCGTCTGCTGCAAGGTGAGGAGGAGGCCATGTGTGTGGACCGCTACATAGATTAAAAAGGACATTTATTTAACATCCATGGTAGATGTCTTCCAAATTTGCTTCTGCACTAGGTACAAATTATTTTTTTCTGCATGTACAGTATAAACATTGAAAATACTTCTACAAATGTCTTCTTGCTCTGTCTGAGTCCCTGCCATATGTAATACTGTTGCATAAGTAACCATCTAAGTCAACAGGCCTCTGCACCAAGATAAATTCCTGTATATTTATCATACTTGGCAAATCCAGTGATTGCTGCCTTGAGTGTTTTCACACCACTTGACCTCCTGTTATTCTTCAGATTTGGAACCATCCAGACGTGCTGTACGAGGCCTTACAGAAGGAAAACCTGGCCAGTGACCAGGACTTGGACCTTGATGAAATCACTTCCACAGGTCCTGCCCGATGTCCAACCGCACCCAATCAAAAGCCCAAGCGCCTGGAGAACCCTAACCCCATTGATGGACTGAGTCTCAACCAGCTGCAGGAGAAAGCCAATCAGGTCATCACTTACGAATGGGTATGTCAAAAGACTCGGATACAAAAGAGTTTTACAACAAATGTGATATGTTTGCTTCCTTTAACATAAACCTGCGTAATGCATTTTTTTTAAAGAATGCCACAAATGCTTTCAACCGAAATCTCAGTCAGGTCGTAAACGGAACATTATGTTCCCCCTTACTGAGATGCTGCTGTCGGTTCAGTGCTGCCACCCACAGTATAATGAAGAAAACTACAAATAGATGCTCAGTAGTGCTTGGTATGCTTCTTTAAGACATCGTGAGGCCATTGTTTCGTATCAAAACACTTAAAACAAGTTAAATCCCACAATATATGTTGCATTGAATAGTGCGAAGTTGAACATTTCAATAGAATTCACATCTTTGTTCGTTGCCTCGCCTCACTTATAAGCAATGTAACCTCACTTCCTTTAAGTCTGTAAAGGTTTATGAATGTAAAGGGGATGTTTAATAGTACAGTACATTTTAACAGTCTATCTCTTTGCATGGCCAGGCAAAGGACATCATGTATGACTACAAGCCCGGCCTCCTGGAGAACTCCGCAAAAATGGTGCTGCTGTTCCATCTGATAGAGGAGAGCGTCAGGAAGGGAGACAAAATCCTCGTCTTCAGGTATGAGATCAGACACACAAGACAGCTTCAACTGGATTTTTATCAATTATGTTTCTTCTCAGTTATTTCTACACAAAAACTAACTGTAGCTAAACAGATTACTAAGTGGGAACCTAACCTCAGCTTTTGTTTTCTGATTTGGTTAAATTCCAAGCCCTAATTCTGCCATTTGTCTTTCTCCTGCAGTCAGAGTCTGTCCACGCTGACGGTGATTGAGGATTTTCTGGCTAAGAGACCAGTGCCTCCCTCGCCCAACACGTCCAGCAGAGACAGACCCAACCAGAACTGGGTCCGCAACCTCAACTACTACAGTAAGTGATCAGTAATTATGATATAAAGATGTTTTTCCTTGTTCAGTATTTGGTCCAATAAATATCCCAAACTAGAAACCTATTAAGGCCCAGTGACCGGTGACACATATGTTGCGAAACAGGTGTAGTTCAGTGGAACATGGTCTGAATATTCTGTACAGTTTACTAACTCAGTTTTTCTGTCCACCATGCTTAACTAATGGTACATTCTCATAAATCAGTTTTTTTTACTACAGTAGTTTGGGTGTGCAGTGGTACTGCTCCTCTAATTGACTTACAATGAGTGCTGCCATCTGCTGGTGTTTCTTGATAACAGACTTATTTTTACTGATTTATGGTTTTCCACAGGCACAGAAAGGAATTCATTGTAGAGTTCCTGTTAGTGTATTTCAGAGATATTTCAATAAATAGGAGCTGTATCCACAAAGTCACTTTGTCAACCTAGTAAAAGTGAATTGAGTTTAACTATGTGCACGCTTATCTTACTTTGCAGTAATGTTTTCTTTTTTTCAGAACTGTTGTTCTTTAATTTTACCTCTAGATTATATATAATAGCAGGAGGAGAATCAAATCCCCAGGGATACAGTTGCACTATATAGTGAAGCCACCCAGTTTGTCAGGAGTCTTCTAACTCTCCATTGGTTGCGTGATGTTTTGAAGGACTGGATGGAAGTACAGCAGCCTCAGAGAGAGAGAGACTGATAAACCATTTCAACGATCCATCCAACACCTCAGCATGGGTCTTCCTGCTGTCAACCAGGTAAAACACACAATAACAGTAATATTAATGAGAGAAAATGGACATGAAAGGTCAGGACATTATATGACAATAAGAAACCCAACCCTCAGGGCTGGTTGTCTGGGCGTAAACCTGATTGGGGCGAACCGTGTGGTGGTGTTTGACGCCTCCTGGAACCCATGCCATGATGCCCAAGCCGTGTGCCGCGTCTATCGCTACGGGCAGAGGAAGCCATGTCATATCTACCGGCTGGTGTGCGACTTCACGTTGGAGAAGAAGATCTATGACCGTCAGATCTCCAAACAGGGCATGTCAGGTGAGTCGGAGAAGGCATTGATGACTTTGTTTGAATATTTAGGCGAGAATTGGTCTCGCTTTGCCAGACCTTCCTCCACAGCAGCGCTGCGGAGGAGGGTCAGATAGTCTAGCTAGCTGTCTCGATTCACCCTGCAGAGATCTGACAAAAGGTTAACCATAGTCCTCATAAATCAACCGGAGTTTGAAATGCCGACACAAAGGAAGCCCAAGGCAACGGATATCTGGCTTGAATGCGTGAAATCCGGCGGAATTTCCATTGGCAGTAGAGCAATCCCGGAAGTGGAATGTCGAGGATATAGACTAGCAGAAAATGAATCTAATGTGGTGATGTTTTCTGTGGTGGGATTTTCAGAAACACTATGTTGTGGTATGATGAGAAAAAGGGAAAGCTTAGACAACGTCAGGTCATTCATAGGTCACAGGTCAGGGGACGAGAATATTCGGCCAGTCTTTAATAAGCAAACCTGTTATATATAATTACGTTGTCTCTCTACAGATTTAGGGAATCTAGGCAGCTGTATGATAAGGGAATGTTTTGTCTCAGGACTGTCTCCTTTTGGAGGTCGGTGGGCCAGCCACACTTTAGCATACTTTCAAGAGAGAGAAAGAGGGGCTGAATTAGGCTTTAGCATCTGTGTTTAGGTACCTGCAATATCTTTGTTTACCTTAAAGGTTCAGCTAAACTTAACGCCTCCAGCATGAGTTTAAATACACCTTAGGGGGACAGGAACTTCAGAGAGTTGGGACGGCACTGCACAATAACACACTGTGGTTATACTGCACTGCCTGCCTAATTGTCTCCTCAATTGAGTGTTCATTAAATGCTCCTGTGTAAGTCCTCAAGGTCTCCCGAACCTTCTTCACATATGTGAAATGAGTTTTTCCTTAACATTTTCGTTTTGCTGTTATTCATACCAAAGATGGAGCAGTAGAGTTTGTGGGCATTTGTAAAATAGTCGTATTCCTTACAGATTGGGAAAAGCATTATTCAATTTCAATAATTTCTTTTTGGTACATTAATTGCTTTTCAGTACCTTTTTTGCAACATTGGTTTGACGTCCTGAGAGTCCCGGCCGAAACAGCAGCACAATCGCACTACTACACGAACCAACACAGAAATAAAGTGAGGGGAAGGGAGGAAGAAGAAAAAAAGGAACTGAACAGAACATACAAAACCGATCAGAATGGAAAATGGAAAACACATTAAAACACAATAAGCTTAAATGAAATTTCTTCATGGATATACAAATATTGTATACCCCGTCTTTTCTTTCATGAATAACCTGTATAATAAATATTACTGCCTTCAGCTGACAGCACTGTCAAACATCTGTCAGTAATCAGACTCTGTCAAAACCCAGTCCAGGCTCTTCTGTGTGAACACCCAGTACAGTAGCACACCCCAAAAAAATAAAAAAAAACAACTAAATAGCTTTGTGTTGAAACCAGAGTTCTTCTGCCAAAAGGTTCTTGTCTGACACAGTAAACTGTCTCAAGTGTTTGCTGTAAGCTTTGACTGGCAAGACAGATTGAGGCCGCTTATGCTTTGGAGAGCTGTAGGAAATCAGCTTTTTTTTTTTGGTCAACAGTTTTTTTTTTTTTTTTTTACAATTGGCTCTCTTTTGAACTCCCATCATTTCCTTTCTCCTCTTCTCTGTCCAAACATCCCTCTCCTCTGGACCCTTCCTTTTTCTCTCTCCTTCCCTCCATTAGACCGGGTGGTGGATGACCTGAACCCTGTGCTGAACTTCACCAAGAGAGAAGTGGAGTCTCTTCTTCACTTCGTGGAGGAGGAGCCGGACCCGTCACAGGTCCAGCTGCAGCCCCACGACAGCATGGAGAGCGTCCTCAGGAAGGCTCTGCTCCACTATCCTCACCAGGTTACTAAGGTAGATGAATGGAGGAGACACTGTCCCTAAATGCCTACAGGTGCTTTAAAAGATGGACGTGTGTGTTACCCTGCATACAGTTTTTTTTTGCATTATTCACTGTGGTGAAGTTTCATTTTCAAGTAGGCTGTCCAAGAGATGAAGCCAAGTCACTGGCTATTATGTGGCAATGCGAAATGTCAAAAACTTCTCATTATTTATCCATCGAAATCAATTTGTTGAATAAATCTGAGGTGTGAACTACGCCAAGCAGTTGCAGTCACGCTTTGCTTTATATTTTTAACACCGTTTTTAAATAGCTCATGCGGTTCTGCAGTTTGAAAGGTGGTAATTCACCTCATAATTAAACCAGCTGGATTCTCAGTGGATGTTTTCGAGACTAAACTCTCACAGCAAAAACTGAGCTCACAAGATTTTTAAGCTTGCTTTGTGAGGCTAAGAATCTCTCATTTGGAACCTTTTATGTGTTTAATTGCAGCTAATTCACTGGTACGAGCAAGGACAAATTCCATTTACTTATAATAATTGACTTCACTTGTATTCACTTAGATGTTTGCATTCTAAATTCCAGTCAGCTCCTCTGCTACTCTTACATATTTTTTTTCATTCTACCTTCCAGCAACCATTCCCCCACGAGTCGCTGCTGATAGACCGCAGGGAGCTGAAGCTGAGCAAGGCTGAGAAGAAAGCAGCAAAGAAAGGTTACGAAGAGGAGAAGAGGGCGTCTGTGCCATACACCCGCCCTTCCTACGCTCACTACTACCCTGCCAGTGACCAGAGCCTCACTAACATCCCCGCCTTCAGTCAGAGGAACTGGTCAGTGACTTATAGCAGCAAGAATATATATATATGGATACTTTTTGAACAAAAAAATAAGCTTTGATTGATTAGCAACATTTAAACCTGGTTTTAAAAATGAACACAACAACTAATGAACTAATAAATAAATAATTCTGCTCAGGCGACCACCTCCGCGTACTGAAGAGAAGCCCGGGGCCAGTGTCCGGCCAGTCCAGTCAACTCCAGTTCCCATGACGCCCCGTCAGGCGTCTGCAGGCTCCGACCCAGGCAATGACTCGTCAGGATCCAGCCTCGGAGGTTTTCCTATCAACTGCCTGCAAAAAGCCGGGGTGTTTGTACAGAGGATCGTCACCACTACTGGTAGGCAAAATGTGCATGTAGGCCAGATCTTATCTTTTACTTTGTCTTCATTCTATGAATGCTTTTTTTCCCCAAGAATCGTCTACTCGCCATGACGTTGGATGAGGAATAGTTGATGTTTCCATCTACTCCTGGTAAATTAGTCTTTCTTGGTCTCTTTCAGACATCGTGATTCCAGGCACCAACAGCTCAACAGATGTCCAGGCCAGGATCAGTGCTGGAGAAAGCATCCACATCATAAGGGGCACCAAAGGTACAGTAACTCTTTAAAAAAACATTTAGTAATCACTTAATCGTTTAAGTCTTTGCTTGTTCTATGTTTTCAAATGTGACAATTAGCAGTTTTTTTCCCCCCCATTACACATGACCCTAAACTGATTATATTTGAGTTTTGGACTGTTGTTCCGACAAACCAATGAATCAATTAATGGAGAAAATAGTCGGCAGATTATTAATGAAAATAATCATCAGTTGTAACCCTATATGCAATCACAATGCTGCAAAAGCATCTTCTCTAAGAACCTTAACTTAATGAAACAAGTCAGGGTAAACTCTGTGTGTACTGATCATTTCTTTCACCTGTCTGTTTTAGGGACTTACATCAGGTCGTCTGATGGTCGAATCTTTGCCATCAGAGCGGCTAATAAGTCCAAGACTGCAGGGGAGAGTTCTACAGCGCCACCCAAAGGTAGGATGATCTATTACCAGAACTGACTTCCACTTAAAGGTCCCAGGACATGGTGCTGCTTTGGATGCTTTTTATATAGACCTTAGTGGTCCCCTAATACTGTATCTGAAGTCTCTTTCCCAAAATTCAGCCTTGGATTACAGCCACTAGAGCCAGTCCCACAATGAGCTTTCCTTAGTATGTGCCATTTCTGTGTCCGTAGCTGTTGAGGAGGAGAGAGGGGGGGCAAGGTGAAGGGTGGGGGTGTGACCTTGACCAACTTCCACTTTGCTCGTTTGAAAGCCATGATGTCTCTCTCTCATGGGTGGGCCAAATTCTCTGGGCGGGCAAAGCAGAGAAAGGGGAGGTAACCTTGCTCCGTATGACCTCATAAGGAGCAAGATTCCAGATCGGCCCATCTGAGCTTTCATTTTCTCAAAGGCAGAGCAGCATACCCAGGGCTCGGTTTACACCTATCACCATTTCTAGCCACTGGGGGACCATAGGCAGGCTGGGGGAACTCATATTAATGTTAAAAAAACCTCATAAAGTGAAATTTTCATGCAATGGGCCCTTTAAAGCAGAGATCTTCAAAAATGTTATGCCAAGGACCCCTTAGCTGGAAGAGAGACAGAGTAGGGACCCCCAACTACATGTAGCCTACTGTGTAGAGCCTAATGGTAGAATTATTTCAATGTATCTTTTCAGACATTTTAATAAAAATAAAAAATAAACTTTCAAAATATTATTTTTTAAACATAATTTGGCAGTCCCCTGCACTGACTCTGAGGACCCCCTAGGGGTCACGGACCCCCTATTGAATATCTCTGACTTGAAGAGCCTTGGTTAGACAAGCAGAGATGTAAAAATATAAGGCACAAACTATTATTGACATTATGATGTTATTTAACCGAACCCTGTCCAAAAGCTAATATCTAACCTCCAGTTTCATCTTTTCAGACTCCCAGGCTGTACCAGAGGAAGTGTCAAACAAAGGCAGTAACGGTTGCCTGTCACCTGACAGGAAGCAGCAGGTACCCTTCAAGACTGCACCCCGCCCTCTTTCACCTGACGGCCCAGAGATCATCAGCGAGTTGCAGCGCTACACGGGTAGCACTGGAGCTGGCCCCGCCGCAGGCTCCGGAGCTCAGCCGGAGAGGGCAGCAGAGAGCACCATGAGCAACCTGCCTTCCACCAAACCGGTTCAGACCAATGGCAGCAGTGGGAGCAGTTTTGCTCCTGAAAATATGAGCCACCATGATGCCTCTGTGATTAGTGTAATCCAGCCCCACATGGACGCCACTGCAGCCCAAGACCTGAGAACAGGTTCCAAGCGCAATGCCTCTACCCCGCCCCTGGACGAGCGGCCCAGTAAGCAGCCCTCTGCAGGCAAACACTCCTCAGCCCCTCTGGCCACACAAGGCTTCCCCTTCACCGGGGGCTATGGCCACCCTCCTCTCCGCCTCAGCCCTGGCATGTTGGGTGGATCACTGGGCCACCCGCTCTTCATGGGGGCAGGCTCGCCTTACTTCCAGCCCCCCCACACTCAGCTGGGGGACCCCAGTTATACGTACCCAGATCTGTTCAGCTTTGGCGGAGCCAGTGCAGTCCCCACCTCCTCTTCCTCTTCCTGCTCAACAACCACTGCGGCTGCCGTCTCATCTTCCTCATCATCTTCTGCATCAGTCAAAGCTGCCAGTTCCGTTCCAGGAGCCCTGCCGCCGTTTATGCTTTGCCCCAGCATGGTGGGCATGGCTGGGATGCTTCCAGCAGGCTTCCCTCTGTCTTACAGTCAGTCCATGGCTAGCCTCTACACTGGCTCCATGCTCCCTGGAGGGCTGCCAGGTCCAGCCGCCACTCCTGGTCCAGCTGGAGCCAGCTTCCTCTCCCAGTACCCTCCCACTGCTGCCTCCAGTTCCTCCTCATCTTCTCCTTCATCCTTTTCCCCTTCAGCGCGGTCTGAGGGCTGCCGTGGCCCGGTGCTGATTAACTGCGGGATTGTCAGCAGCGCCAGCAGCTCTGATGATGACGATGATGTAATTGAGGTGAGGGGACAGTGACAGACGAATGATGTGGTTGTTTGAGCAAGCTTGATTCAATTTAGAAATCATCAAAATGGGATGACATCCTGTTTGCCGGGCTTCAAAGGGCCTGTACCCGAGGCCGTGAGGGAAACGGACAAAAAATGAAAGGCAACTGACATGGTGACAACTGAGCCCCTGCTAAAGTGTTTCCTCGGTTCGTCTCTACTGCCTTGGAGAAATAGTCTGAATGGGGATTGAACAAAGATTGGACACCGAGCGACAAATCTTAATGCTGACTGTCAGAAGATGAAACCAGGGGAAGAAGAAAATGAAAATCAGAGGACTTTGGGCTTCCAAGTTTTTGTCCAAAACTGGCATTGAAATACTAATCACTGGACTTAGAACTGCTGAGTGTGGGCCTGCAGTGACCACAAATGGCCACTAGTTGTAGTGTTGACTTTAGAGATTCTAGTTCTGCAGCTTTGCAAAATGTCAACTCTTTTTGCTTTTTTTCCAGCTAATCAAAAAGATGACTGTAGCGTGGATTTGCTTTTAAGTTTGAAAAATAAGTAAGCTGGTAGAAACGTTTGTTAAATATCAGTAACTGAAATGGTATTCTTCGTTAGTTGTTAAATATTGCTACTGAATATTTTCTTCAAATGGTAAAAAGAAAAGGTAAAAAAGATCAAACTGAACTTAAAAAAAAAAAAAAAAAAAAGCATTTTGATTGAACAGAATAATTCACTGCCAGGACAAGGGGGTATTGTACGTTTTTGTTTCTGAAGAAAAAAATACTACAGAAGCGGGATCATCTTGGATTATTGAAGAGGCGGTTGAGGCTTGATGAGGTTAAAGGCAATTACTGCAACCTTAAAACTATAATGAAAGAATGTATGCCTAATCAAATGCCTTTAAACTAGGCCTTTTTTTGAAGACTCCTATTCAAGCATCAGACGTGGGAAGATCTGATTTTTCTTATTTTGTGCATTTTATATTTATGTAATCTCTTTTGATTTTTAAAGAACAATTATTGCCTAAAGACAGCCAGGTGAAAAATGAGAAGAAAAAAAACTGTGTTCTTGTGAGGTGTCCTCCTCGTAGCGGAGAAACAACCAACAGAAAATGCCTTTTTGCCTCCATCTTTCTGAATGTTAACTGTGAGAGAGAAGAGGTAAAGAGAGATGGGCGGTCACTGCGGCTCTCTGAATCTCACCCACAGTCTTACTGTAGCCTAGCAAAAAGCGATGCAAAACACTCACTCAAGCCTATATATGTATTCGTACAACCCCAGAGGAATTAATCTTGCAGACCCCAAGTTTTGGTTACGCTTGTCTCGTTACTGTGTTCGTGTCTGTGTGTGTGTTGTTTTTTTTTTCTTCTTAAGGGTTACAAAAGGAATCGTTTAAAAATTTGAAAAAAAAGAAACTTGCGTGACTCTGTTTGGTAACTCGTTCTGACGACACAGATTCCACCTCTCTGCTCTGCTGTTTTTTTATTTCCCTCTTTCATCTCATTTTGTGAACAGAGGTCATTGTGAAACAGAATTTTTTTTTTTCTTTTTTGGAAGAGATGGTGATGCTTTGCCAAAAAAACGAGAAATGCACATCAGAGACCTCCATGGAAGAGAATTGTCTTAAGAGACTAAATAACAATGTAGAGCAGAATTAAAACTCCACCACAGCAAACGCGCTGTCTCTACAGCATCCTCACAGCCGCAGCCGAGAAGTACATATCCATCTCTCTGTATGACCTTGCAGGTAACACTGTACTGCACTGTACTACACTGTAAAAGAGACACAAATCTGTATAAGTCTGTAAAACGGTTGAAAGCTGGGAAAGCTTCAGCATGTGACCAAGTTCCCTTTAAATTAACTATAAACCATCGCTCTGCTGTTCCAATTGATCCCCTCTGATCACACAAAGCGATCTAATACAGTCTGCACAGTCCTTCAATGGAAAATGTTCTCCTCCAAAATGGCTGCAGCAAGAGCTTCAAATCCCACCAGCTCTTTTGTTGAAAATGAAACTCGGAAACATCGTCAAGTAAAGACTGAGAATTTTCAGTTTTTTTTAGTTTTTTTTCCCTATTTCCTGTATTTGTTCTTCATGCTGAAATTGTTAGTTTACTTATGTTTCATTTTTGTTCTCTTCTTTTTACAATGTTTGAATTTACCAAATTAATTTATTCATAACGGTGCATATTTATTCATTTTTATTTTTGTACAATGTTCTTTTTCTTGGTTTCCCTTTTTATTGCTTTTCTTTATTTTGTTTGTACGATTTGTATGGTCATATTACTATTGTTGTTGTTAAAGTGACGAGTCTGACCCAGCACATGTGAACTTGCATGTTGACCAACCAATTAGTGCATTACTGTGCACATTAATAGCCAGGGTAGAAGGATTGATTAATTATCATATTCCAGTTGCGATAACTCTGATCGGCTCTTGATTATGATAACGCATCAGGGATACACTGATATTAACCATAATGCTGAGCTGTGTTAAAACCTTCTTATCTATATGAGCTCGGATTCATTCATCAGAATGTCCTCCCTGTTCACAAGTTTGTTCACAATTGGGATACAAATCTTAAGTATTTAATAATATGAGCCATTTATGTGCATGTAAATGAAGCTCATTCACAATGGGTCAGAAACTGAAGCAGTCCAACCACTCATCATCTGAAAAGAAAGAAAATAATAATCAAAAGCTTTTCTTTCCTTTTATTTGTTGTTCATTGCCATATCATCAGAAATGTCCATCTGTGTCATCCCTATGATGGCAAAAAAAAGTTTCTTCAGTGTTGACCCGTTTGGTTGTCAGCTCTGCGTTTGTCGCACTGACTGCTCTTTTATTTTACAGCTTTCTACTTGAATTTACATATTTATTTATACAAATCGATTCGGTCGACTGTCTGTCTGAATTTTAGCAGAGTAGAAGATTAAAGCTGCTGTCTTTGAGGATTGGCTCTATTCAAAGCCTGTTGTGTAGTTTATCGACGGATAATGTGTATGACCTTGGATTACTTTTAGATCCTCTTTTTTTTTTTTTTTGCTTTTTTGAAGTTTGTAAATAAAAAGAAACATGTTTAAAAAAAAATACTTTTCCTAATTTCTTTACATCGATAGTAGCAGCAGATGTAATGTATACGCCTGTATGTCTCTCCCTCACACACACAAACACACACACCAACACAGTCTGTTGCACACACCAGTATGTGACAGAACAACTAAGCTGCTTCCAAAAAAAGGAACCACTTTTACAGTCACACGGCAAGTATAAGTAGTAGTAGTAGTAGTCGTAAGAGTATTATTTGCTCTCAACCATAACCCTATGAAGTATACACAATGGTATATTGTATTGTATAAATTGTAACACTGTAATGTACAGTGTAAATTTGTCTTGAAGGAAAAGAAACGTGTAATCTAGGGTAAGCAGACTGTAGACTCCATTTAAGAGAGAAAATGTACCCAAAGACCCTAAAACTGTTTGTCTGATGTTCCTTAGAGTTCATAGACCATTGAAGTACTTGGTGGTGTCTTTTTCTCTGTCCTTTGCAATAATAATCAAGCACTCCTAATAAAAATGTGAGAATCTGGATTCCGCTCCAGACAGTGCTTTATTCTGTTCATTGATTTTTAAGACCACACTGCATATAATATCAACAAGAAGTGTTTTACATGAAAACCTAATATTGCGTAGTTTCAATAATGTTTGACATTTTAATCCCTTAAAAAAAGAGATACATGTGAACACTAAATGAACCAAAACAATCTAGGCCAATTCACTATTTCAAACATGTAATACCTACTCATGCAAAATGGTATAACAAATAGCTTCATAAAGAAAATTTGGTAATAATAGGTGAAAGAAATGATTATTGAATCTCCAACATTCTAGACATAACTTGATCTTGTTGTCTTCTGTCTATTTATTTGCACTCGTGTAGATGTCAGTATGTTCAGTGCCATTGCTTTTGGCAGTATATTTGATTATCCTGTTCCCGTAGTGTAGTGGTAAGATCAATGAAATGTAACATTGAGGGTGAAATCTGGGTTTGGTTTGTACTGACCCGCTTTCCACGTCCTACTTTAATAAATGGCCACTCACATAGTGGAGTTTGTGTGTGTATGTGTGTGTGAGACCTTGTATGTATGTATATATTATATATATATATATATATATATATATATATATATATATATATATATATATATATATATTTCAGATGTTTATTTATTTTAAATTTGGATTTGTATATATACAAGCAGATGTTTATTTATTTTAAATTTGGATTAGTAGAATTGAAATCTTTAAAATTTAATTAGGGCATTAAAACCAACAAATGTGTCACCTGACAATAGTGTAAATCCCAAAATTCACCAGCCTTTATTTTGCAGGTTACTTGAGTTGTTGGCTTGTTGGTGGTGTCATATATAGTTTATTCCACCCACCAAAAGAGGATAAAACAGATAAATGTAATGAATAAATCGACCTCCATTTCCAGTGAGAGGTGTGAACATCAAGGAGTATCTCGTTTCATTGGATTAATATCCTGCACACAGAGGGGGATGGTTTTGCAGAAACAAATGACTGAATTCCCATAGCTCACTGGCTCATTTGCATGCTAATTAAATTGCAGAACCTAACTACCTGTTTTGGTTTTGTATGTACACCTGCGTTTCATTAGATCTCATTTGATCCATAACCATTATGTTCCAATTTACCATCCACAATGACTATAAATTGCTAAATTTACACCCACTATCACCATAGAACTAGACTAGGATTTTAAAATGAAATGTTGCTTCTAAATCAAAGTTATAGGCCAAGTACTTAAAGTTATGGGCTGGTGGTAACATCTGAGTGAAGGTTGCTGTTTAATGTGTCCTTGTTGCATGTTTCCCTATTACAACCTATTTGTATGTGGTTTGTCTTCTTTGTAAATGTGATGTGAGTTCTGATTGTTCTAAATAAAATGAATGCATCTGTGTTATATTTGTGTCTTTTTCATTACATTGTACATGAGTATAATATCGCTGCAAAACCTTAAAGGAACAGCTTGTTTAGACAAACAAATTTGCAAATTACCCATTTTAAAGTGAACAATAATATTCCTATACTACATATCTTAATGAGAACATCAAAACTTACAGTAACTAAAGGAAATGTGTAACCTAATACATAGAAATAATACAGTATTTCCACAGGAGAGAGGTATTACTAGTATAGATAGAACATTTTCACAAACCACCAACTAGAAGAACATTATTGATGAAGCTATAGGCAGCTAACAGTGGTGGAAGAAGTAGAACTGTCGTGGTGTAAAAGTAGGCTACTGAAAGTAAAAGTCCTGAATTATCTTTTTATGTAAAAGTAATATCTGCAAAATGTATTGGAAGTATGAAAAGTAAAAACACTCATTATGCAGAATAGCGCCTTTTAGAATGTTACATCTAGGCTGGCCTTTTCTTGGCTAGTTATGCATTTACCAGTAGGTAGGCTATACAGTTTAATGTTGAAGCAGTTAACTAACCAATGCTAAACAAATTTGCTAAATAATATCATTATGCAAAATAGTTATATGCAAAAAAATGTAAATAAATGTAGGCTTATTTAACTCTGAACCGTAGAGTTGACGTGTAAAGACCTAAAATAAATTACTTGAATATAGCTGCTTTCCACCACAAGCAAGGCTAATTTATAAGGTCTAAATAGTAACAAAGTCATCTACCGACTAATTTTAACCCAGCTTTACTTTGTGTTGTACCGAGGAGGACTGGTGCGTCATTTGTTGAGAACTCGGTTTCCCAGAATGCTCTGGTGTGAAAACGTTACGTGACTTGACGTTTTTTTTTTATTACCAATTGTTGATGACGATGGCAGACAGCGCAGGTCAGTAGCTGAGTGGTGGTACAGGCAGGGAGGAGTGCCTGCTAGATAAAATAATTTTCTCCGGTGACCTGCTCTCAAAAGACGGAAGACCAATACAATAAACGAATGAAGCTAAGGTAGTGTGAAGAACCGCTGAACTATTCGCGAATTGACGCTGGTTCAGAAACGTCTCTAACATTGTTTTGAAGGCCTGTTGCTAGCTACGAGAATCCTCGGGCTAGCCCGGTAGACACCGGGCCGAGAGTGCGCAAGGGACCAGGACAGGGGCTCCGTAGGTTGGTTCGATCGACCAGGTTTTAACTGATGCTGGCTGCCCTGTCTTATAATCAAACCAAGACGTAACCTCTCCTCCTCCTCCGTGGCGGATATAAATCAGCGTAACTCAGTTTGACAGCTAGCTAACATTAGCTCTCCTGTGTTTACAAGCTAACACAGCCCAAACCCTTTGAAGAAGTTGGACACTTGGGTATATTTGTTTTAGTTAGGATTTGCATATTTGGGTGCTACCACCTGCCTGCTAGCTGGTGGTGATTTGTAACCTTGTTGTAGTTCTGTCCACGCCGACTAAAGGTCGCCAGCCCGGCAGCTAGATCAAAAAGTCTCCTAGCTACGGTTATCGCATTCTTCAAGCTTATCTACTGCTGCCCAAAGTTTGTTACCTTATTTGAATAGAAGGAATAGACTACTGAGTTGATTAACTAAACTATCTTTAACCAGTTGAAAGACAGTAATCCGGATGAAGGCTCACAGAGAAGTGTGGATTTTGATGCTGTCAGGTTTTGGAGGTGTCACCTGTTATTCTTGGCACTATTAAATCTCACACCGGGATCCAACATCTGGTGCACCAGAAGCAACTGATCTGCTGTTTCGCTATCTCGAACTGATTTGCTCAAGAAGGATCCTCTTCAAAACAGACCACAATGAATCGTTACCTGCCAGTGGCACGGCAGCACTTTCTGGCTGCCCTTGCCAGCACCAGTGTGGTAGTGAAAAGTATAAGTGCTGTGGTGGTACTACTCTATCTTTTGTCATGGGCTGTCGACACTCCATACGCACTGGGGGTGACACCAGGCTACCTTTTTCCGCCCAACTTCTGGGTGTGGACACTGGTGACCCATGGGGTGGTAGAGCAGCATGTCTGGGGTGTGGTGGCCAATGTGGGGATAGTTATGGCCTGTGGGCGCCTGCTGGAGCCTCTGTGGGGCGCTCTGGAGCTCCTGATCTTTTTCGCAGTGGTTAATATCTCTGCAGGCCTCCTGGCAGGCCTCTCCTACCTCCTCACCTATGTTGCCACCTTCGACCTGGACTACCTGTTTGCTGTTCGTGCCTATGGAGCAGCTGGGTTCCTGGGAGGTGTCCTGGTGGCGCTGAAGCAGACCATGGGGGATACTACAGTGCTCAGGGTGCCACAGGTGAGGCTAACAAATACTGAAAGTAATTTCTGCTCTGCATTGATGCTTATTGGCAAAGGGGTATGCTACTAAATATTACCAGACCAATGAAGAGTGCGGGCCAGCAAAGCTGAATTGAGAATGCAATCCAACAAGAATGTAAACGGCACTGGAGACCTAACCACTAGTCCTTGAGATGTTTACATAAACAAGCCTGTCAGATTATGGCCATCACACATCAAGGACCCCATATTCACAAATAGCATAAAATAGCTTTGTTGTTAGTTTAACTTAACACATTTCACAATGGATACACACAGAGAAAGGACAAGATGATGTAAAGGCAAAGTACCAGATTATTTGCCTTGATTTACACACTACGCATAACTCTGCATGAATTAGGAAACCATTTGTGTCTGTGTCAGTCTTAGAAGCACTGAATAATATATACTGTATGCTTTCAGCTATAAAGGAAGCATTGTGAGTTTAAAGGGTAGCTTTTAAATTGATGTGAAAGCTTTAGTGCGTAACTTTTTGATATTAACGTTCGTTACATTCAAGCCATTGCCAAATGAGTTGCTACAAAGCTAATTAAGACTCCAGCTCCACACAACTCTCTCTGTGTTTCTCAGTAGGACTATGTTCAGAAGATTGTGGCGTCCGGCGACGTTCGCACGCAGAAACTCAAGTGAAGATAATTACCTCTTCTGAAGGGTCCTTCATGTTTTTTAACCCTTGTGTTGTCTTCCCGTCGACAACTTTTAGTTTTTCTGGGTCAAAATTGTAAATAAAACTTTTTTCAACATTTGGGTGTCTTTTTCGACACTTTTATCGCTTTCCCCAACGTTTTTGTCACTTTTTTCAACGCTTTTGTCACTTTTTCCAGATTTTTTTCTGCACTTTTTTCTGACATTTTTGTCACTTTTTGTTATGTTCTTTCATCTTTTTTTTTTTTTTTTTTCAAATGCTGTAAAATTAAATAAAACCCCCAATACATTTTTTTTATTCAATTCAATAAAAATAGTGAACTCATTATTTACTTTACTTGTGAAGAGCATTGTAGGGAACCATCCCCGTTTTAGTTTTTTTACAATTTGGTTGATAGAAACCCAAATTTCTGATATAGAAACTTTGTGGAAATGGGTCAAGGACAACAGAAGGGTTAAACTTCCGTGTCCTCCTTGGCTACTAGCAACTGCGTGGAGGAGGGGTGGGGGCTGTGCACGTTCACAGAAGACTGTATCATATGGATGCGCCGACAGTTTTGTTGTCATTACTTAGAATTCCTCATGGAGGGCGACAGAAACTACGCACTATAGCTTTAATAGAGTGGTATAGAGTGAAATGCGCAAACTTGCACACTTACCAACAGCATACTGCTGTGTTTTTGGATTGGAGAAATGCTGGAAATCCACATGTGTTAAAGAACCTTCTGGGGTGTTGCTGCCAGTCAAACTACATCCTCCAAGGCTGTAGTTTGTGGTTTTGCATGAAAGCATCCAGTCATGTCTTTCAGCCCCTTGCTAACACTTTGGTGAAAAACATCTAACGGGATATACTATTGGCGTAACAACACTACAAACTACAGCCATAAGAAAAACAACAAACCGATTTTATAGGCTATCTACTGCAGGACTTTTGTATGGTCATATTTTTTGTGTGTTTTTGTGTGTATACTGTGCCTTGTTAAGTGGATAAGTAGATTTTATGTTGGGGGAGGAACGGTTGTTTTTTGTTTTACTCTTGTTACATCCAAGTAGCACTTCCTACATTAAGTTTTAGTTTTTATGGCGGTGTGGTATGGTAATAGCTTTAATCGATTTATGAGCCCACGCATCAAATTATTGTCAAATACAGTGATCATGCTGTTGTATTGAAACCATACAAGCCAGTGGTTTATAAGCTGTTGAGTGTTTGCTTGGTTTGTGTCCTGCTGTCTAGGCATGTGATTCGCTTCCAAATTTGCACTAAAGGGTGATCTGTTAATTTAGCTACATTTTAAGATTAAATCTGATGCTCTTCTGCAGGGCAGCTTACACTGAGTGTCCAGATAAGGTTTTTTGCTGAAGCACACATTAGCTTCACATTCCTAATGTGTCTCTTAAACTACCAGGCCACTCTGCTTTGGCTATTTTTTACGGATTTTTTTTTTTTTTTTTGCACTTGTGAGTTTGTATAAAACTAGGTTACTTCACTCTACTCTCCCTCATTTTAGCTGAGCAGGTTAGGAAATGTACTCCATCAAATCGCTGGTACATTTTGACTATGACTCCCGCCTGCCACCCTGGCATACAACCAGCTATTGTTCGTTGTTTCAATTCCTGAATCTAGCTGACTTGGGTGAACTGTGGAAACTGGCAGCCACGGTGGTCTGTAGACAAAATGGCAGCTGTCCCTTTGCCTGATTATTTTTTATTTACATGAACTAAAATCTGTCTCCCCTTCCCATCTCAGGTGAGACTCAAAGCAGCTCCAGCTTTGGTCCTCCTCCTCCTGGCCTTGCTGCGCCTGGCAGGCCTGCTCGACAGCTCGGCCCCCCTGGCTGCATACAGCTATGGTGCCCTGTCCGGCTGGGTCTACCTGCGCTTCTACCAGAGGCACAGCCGGGGCCGTGGGGACATGTCGGACCACTTTGCCTTCGCTAGTTTCTTTCCTGAGGCGCTGCAGCCGGCCGTGGGGCTGCTGGCGGGGCTGGTCCACTCCGCCCTGGTGAAGGTGAAGGTGTGCAGGAAGATGGTGAAGAGGTACGACGTGGGGGCGCCCTCCTCCATCACTATCAGCCTGCCAGGGACGGACCCACAAGATGCAGAAAGGAGGAGGTGAGTCAGAGCAAAAAAAGAGTTAAAGATTTACATCCGCATGCTTATAAACTGATCTCATGCAAAGGATGGTCTGATATATTGGTGTGCCTAGTTTTTAAATATCTGATACTGGCCAATTAGGGTCAAGTGTGATTGAGGTTCCCTCGTGATCCTTCACATTTCATTTTTGATTAATTTAATAAAAAATGTTGAAAAGCTGAGCCTCTGTGCTCTTTTTCAGTCCTACTCCTCAGTTCTCAACAGTTCATGATGTACATGTTAATGCTAAGGCAGCATTCACATAAAAGCTGGCGTTGCAGCTATTAGACACAGGGTTGTGCGGCGGTGTGGGTCTTTCTATTTGCGCGTTTGTATTTCCATTATGGTGCTAGTATGCTGGGTCCTACGAGGGATTTTTCTTAAATAACTACCAGGATACGAGGTCTATCAGAACGGTGCTTTCTAAACTGGTGCACAAGGCCAAATTGAGTGACTACACGTGAAACAGCAACGTTACAATTCAGTCTGTTGTGCCGGTCTGATCAGCAGTTATGTTATTGGCCACCGCAGCGTGACGTCTGGTTGTGTTTCTCCAAAAGTTGTTTCTCCAAACTTTTCATCCCAGGCCGCTGCAGGTATTTTATTTATTTTTTTCGACATCCCCTGTGGCCCCACTGCCACAGCCTAAACCGACTACCCACATTCAAATGAATGGGAGGACTGGCTTTTTTAGCCGCAGCGCCAGATCTCGTCTGAACGCAGCCTTACGGCACACACACTCTTACGCACATTCACTAGATGTCAGAGGTTTGTTTTTCCTCCTGTTCCCATTGTCTGGCAGACACACTTCCAAGCTGTCATACAGATTCAGTTACAGATAGATATCATTGCTCTCTCTTTCAAACACACATACACACAGACCTGTGTTCCTGTAATTGCCAAGGGGTATTTTATACTTTTATTGATAAGTTGGAGGGGGGGGAGGGGGAGAGGCGAGAGAGAGATGAGAGTCCCGTTAGCCGTATGGTGAAGTCGCATATCAGATAACCACAACATCGGTTTGACCCCAGACTGGGGGACTTTCTTCCACGAGTGTCGATTTAAAGACAAAAACACACCTGCACGTGTTCAGCCACTTCCCAGTTGGAAAATGTTGTGATATCAAATGAGTGTAAATTTGTGTCCGTAAACTGGTAAACTGGTTGAACTTCATTGTTTCAGTCTGCAATCCAATCTTCTTGTTAGAGTTTCCTTCCTCCAGTATGACGCACATTAAACATGGCTGCCACGTGAATGACGCTAAGGCATTCTGTAAGCTTTTTTTATTGAGAGGTCTGCTGAATGAGAAATGCACCTTATTGTGATGATTTAAAAAGTAATTGGTACTTTAATCAACAAAGGACGAATTACATTTCAAAAATGACATAATTCATTTTGTTAAATTGCCTATTCTTCTTCTGATTGTCAGTATTAAAGGACAATATCAGCGAAAAGTGTGTTATTTCCCAGATTATTATTATTATTTTTTTACTACCAAGTAACTAGTTGGATATCTTAATTGTGAGTTCACACAGTTATCAGTGTATTCTAATTGTGTAGTCCACCTAACATGGCAGAGAATAAGAATTTCTGTTGCTGTTGATTTTTTTTTTTGGGAAACGCCTTACTCACCTCGGGTACAAAAAGGTCAGTAGATTGCAGGCCAGTAGATTAGACTAAAAAGGGGGTCAATTCCCCACATCCATGGTGAAAAGGCATATATTAAAAGATTGATTTCAGGATGTCATTATGCGATATCAGATCACTCAAACAAAGATTGATTTTAATTGGAGAATCAATTATTTTAACCCAGCCCTAATCACATTCACAGTCCATGTAAACATTGTCATTGCTGGCAAGCTACAGCTCTGATGCCACAGGTATCTGAGCTTTTTTTTGTCAATTGAAACAAGACAAGAGACTGAACATTAACATCAAAGTCAGGACATTTGCACTACATCTATTGTAGTACAATCTATTGGGCCAGATGCCCTTAACTAAGGCACTGAACCCCCAAAACTGCTCCAATGGCACTGCGCTTGCCCTGTGCTCTATGGCTGGGACGATATGTTTTTGTCCCGATTTGATTCTTTCACGATAAATGGGTGCTGATTTAATTTGTATTGTGATTTTCATTTATTGCAATTCTAGAAGTATTGGGATTCGATAGTATTGACTATTGTGATTTTCTTTTCCTTCTTTAACAAAAACAAAAGTTGAATAATACACTTCTAGAGACAATATATCATGAGACATTTCTAAAAACTAATTGTTTTCTAAGAAGAATGCACATCACATGTCAAACAGTCAGTCTGACATTTATTTCATTTCTAAAGAAGTTCATAACATGCATTTTCTGCTTTCGGGCTGTTTTGCTGGAAACGGATATGACGTAGTCGCCGTCGGCGGTACGGTATAAACAGAAAATATTTAGGTGAATCGTTGGTTAAAAATTCTAGGAAAAAGAATCAATTTTAAAAATCGTCACAAAAAAAAATCACTATGATTTCTTTTCCCACCCCTACTGTGATCTGCGTGTGTAGGGACGTTGTGTTTGTGTAACAGATGAGAGATGACTCACTTTAATTGTCTTGACAGCAAAGTTCTCTTGTCTTTTTTTTTTTCCCACATGGCTCACTTTACTGGACGTATTTCATACTGTTATTAAAGCACAGTGATGCCATGGAAGCATTAGATTTACACAGGAGCGCTGCACCAATCACAAGCAGGCCTCCGTTGTTGTGCAGCAGCACTTCCTTATGGGATTGATGAAGAACGTCTCTCTTTCCCTCTTCCTTCCAGACAACTGGCCCTCAAGGCTCTGAACGAGCGTCTGAAGCGTGTGGAGGACCAGTCCGCCTGGCCCAGCATGGACGACGAAGAAGATGACGACGACGACGAGGTCAGGACCGACACACAGCCGCTCCTCCCGGGTGGGCGTGACCCCTCCTCCACGCCGAGACCAGCAGCAGGGGGACCGGTCGGCGGCTCGCTCTCCTCCACCTCCTCATCCTCAATGTCGCAGAGCAGCGGAGGGCCGTCCACAGGCGGAGCGCAACACCCAGAGTCCAGCATTATCAGCTTCGAGGATGCACCTTCTAGATCGTAACAAATAGAACCCACGTGTACAGATACGCACGCTCTGTTCGGTGTCACTGGAAGGTATACTAGTGTAGTCAGCGTCCCTGACTAGTATACAAATATGTTCAGTGACAGTGAGTAGGTATACACTCGATATCCCACACGCCAACACACACAACATCTTTGACCAGTTCATACACACGGACCGTGCGCTCACAAACAGACTGTCAATGTCATGATGAAGCCCAAAGGGGGGGGGGGTAACTGTAAAGTGCTTTCAGTTCAGACATGTTGTTTGTAAATGCTCAGTGTAGATGGGCAAACTGGACACTTAATTCTTCTTCCTTCCTGCATACGGCCAGAAATTCTGTCTGGTTCCGGACATAATCGGAACTTAGAGTCCTCGGTCCACTGCTTCATGTTGTCTCTTTCTCTTTCTTTCTAAATAAATAACAAAATGGGTGTACAATATTCTTTTTTCAAGTCTTTTTCGGAGCAGCCATAGCTCTCTGATGGCCTGCCTTGAGAAAGCTTGCAGTGACAGAGACGCACGCTGACTTCTCGATTCTTGATGAAAGGCCGACTCTATGCGCTGAAAAGACAAATTGGCTGCAAGTGACAGTGGATTATGGTTAACTGGTTCTTGATCAGAAACCAGGTGTGTAACGGAGGAAGTATGACCAGCACGTTCTCGGCAGAGGTGCTGGACCAGAGGAAAGAAGCTGGTGCAGGTCTGTCCTGCTGATAAACTATGATACAAAACTTCAAGATTTGAAGAGGTGAAAATCATTTTTCCGGGCCAGGTTCGTTTGCCGCCTGGTGTCTCTGTGGAACAACAGGCAGAGAAATGGACTGGTGGTGTACCCATTTTTTAATCCCCCGTTTGTCGTTCAAATGAGAACAATTGTGTATTTTATTTTTCTTCTAGATCTGTTTGTGACTAAACAAAATCCCCCCAAAAAAAAAAAAAATCTTTTGTTTCTGTGCACTAACCAGACACGTTCATGACGTTACACTCTCACACAGATCTGTGGATGATGATTATGATTCTTGTTTTAACGAATTTATTGCATTTTTCAATATCAAGCCTACTCCTGGAGCATCATCCTGTACCGTTTTACACTTTCACCTTCTATGATCTGAAATGATACAAGAATTATACAATAATCTGGGTGCATGTAATACAGAGTGGTCACTGTCTGTCATGGTTGTGTTTTTTCGTTTGGTGCCATTACAAATGCAGACATGGGTAGAGACTGGTTATTCAGACTGTGCAGGTGTTTTTAGAGTTGCCGATTCAGAGTTGGTACCTGTGCTGTGTCAAACTCTGCTCCCGATTTGTCGATCGCAGACTCGTAAATGACTCCACAGGCAGCGGACACCTGCGCTGATCAGTAAGCAGCCTGGCCAGGGTTTTCCCAGTCACATCCTTTGCACTTGTAAAATCTTTCATTTCTGGGGGAAAAAAAACAAAAAAAAACACAGTGCCAAGCAGAGCCAGTGTTGAATCATTTTCTTGGGAGGTTGACGGGCAGCTAAATTGTTTCATAAAAAAACACTTCATAAATGCTATGCAGTCAGTGATTTATACATGTTGTAGACAGTCATCGCTGTAGATGTGGCAGGCTATTATGGTAATGGTCTTGATCAAATCATTTGAATTCCCAATTTCCCTCCTGTCCTTGTTGATTAAAGTCAGTTGCAGCCAATACATTATTTCAGACGTTGCCATCACGGTGATGACAAATTGATAAATTATTTTTAAACTTGTGATCAAGAGGTTGAAAATGTTTTCATATTAAATGGGAATTTCCAAATAGAGGTGAACCATGCAGAATTTGCAATCTGGAAACTACACAAAAATGTATGAATGTAAGTAAGTACAGCAATGTGTTGTTACATGTTTAATTCAAATATAAAGTTGAAGTTTTGTTTTTCATATGTAGTGATCTGATATTTGTTTTCTGAAGAATAATCTTGCAGTGGCCTTCCTGATCATTGTATTTGTCACTTACTGAATTGGCATACATTTAAATTGAAAACAAATTAAATGTAACCAAAGAGGCAGGCGGTTATCTATGCCATCTATCGCCCTCTATGATTAACCAGTAGGAGAAATCTCCTCCTCCTGTGTCCGCCCAGGAGTAGTGGCCTGTGTTTTTTTTTTTTTATGGGATTTTAGGATTGGATATGTTCCAAATCTGAGCACACAGCAAAGTATGTTTACAGTTTATCAACAACCTTATGTAATACCCCAGGAATGCTATGTAAGATCTGTATTCATATGTGTTGGAAATGGTAGAATTTGTCAAATGGAAGGAAAGAACAAAATACAGAGTTATGTAAATCTGATTCCTGATCAGCTAATGTTTTTCTCTGCGGGGTCCTGTGGAAACCTTCAGCCCACAGGCTCCGTCTCAGTGTCTGGATTTGGCTGACGCATTTGATAGTGTAGTTTTGAGGAAGAACATCACAAGATTTGCTTTTTGACAAATGGTGCAGTGCGACTTGATGTGTAGAGCTGTAGAATAAGCGATAATGTCGCAGTTTAGGAACAGATGCTCCTGGGAAAACAGGACGAGAGAGTTGCTTTTCACCTGATGGAAGGTGTTGTATGGGAAGTAATAAGCCATATTAGAGTGAAATTCTGTGTGTCCTATCATGTTTCTCCTTGTTCCTTCTGCTCATTTCCCTGTGCTCCCTGTGCTCTTGTTTTGGCAAGACGATGTTTACCTTGTATGTGTGGGGCCATTCTTTAGTTAAATATGGATGACTTGTGGTATTTAATCCAAATTCAGCTTCATAGTGCAGAATATAGAGCACCAGTTAAATATCTGAAATCTCAAACTGCCAGTGAATACAGTAATTACAGATGGTAACAGCGCAATCACAGTTGTATGCTGTTATTCTCACCATTTTTAATTGCAAGTTACCTTGGAAATAGCATGATATCTTTTTTTTGTATCTTAGCTGCTGGCACAACTCAGCTCGGATGCCACAATAAAAAGCAGCAATGCAGCAAAACCCATTGGAACATGGATGCCTGAAGATAACTGTGAAGTTGTGTAATTTGATCAGTGAGAATGTGTAAGAATGTTGTAGTTGGCACTCTGAGGTTTCAGATTGAGCCTGGCCACACAGCCAAACCTCCACTCTCCATCCCTGTTCCCTTTGTTTTTTTTCTGTATTTAAATTTGTTCTGGCTGTAATCATCCTCAAAGAGAAGAAAGGGGGGTGTGGTGTGTGTGTGTGTGTGTGTTGTTGTTGTGTGTGTGTGTGTGTGTGTGTGTGTGTGTGTGTGTGGGGTGTGGTGTGTGTGTGTGTGTGTGTGTGTGTGTGTGTGTGTGTGTGTGTGTGTGTGTGTGTGTGTGTGTGTGTGTGTGTGTGTGTGTGTGTGTGTGTGTGTGTTACAGTTGGTGTTACCAAACTAGGAAAACTACAGGCGAGGGAAATGCACGATGTCACTGGGTTTGTCAGTGGGCAAGCCTTTTTAGTCAATGAACAGGTACTTGATTGCTAGGATTCCAGTGTGGCATACATACATGGTTCATAAGTGTGTTGTCATTATTAAAGAGACACACCACATTGTAATTTCCCCTTGTGGGATTAATAAAGTATATTACGTTACATTACCACAGACAGGCCAGGTAGACGTGTTATTTAAACCTCAGCCGGTGCTTTCTCGGTTTTAACCAAACAGTTAGATTTTCCCTGGTTGGTTTTCTGTCAAAGTGCAGATGAATGTCAAGTTACTTACCAATCTTTATGTAAACTCGAATAAATGGGATTTTAATATAACCAGGGGGGAAACAATTCTTCGACAATTATACTTTAAAGTGATTTATTTGCTAGTCTTCATTTGCAGGTGCAAATCGATTACTACAGTAGCTATCAGAGGGCTTCGTCGAGTCAAGAATTTAGTTACGTGACTACATCAGCATGACATAAAATCAGTCATTTGTAAGTCACATGTAACTATGGTTTTATTATGAGTTATACGGTGTAGTGGTGTAGTCACGTATTTTAGTAGCTTGACTTATTTTTTAGCCAGGTAGGCAACAAATCACGTTACAATCTAATTGTTTGGTAAAATAGTGACTTTGGGGTAACACCTGTCTCCTGGACTCTATGAATGCTGTTTTCCTGCCCTAAAATGAATGACAGATTACAGATGAGGCTGATCTGCATCACCGCAATGTTTTCCCTTTATTTATTTATTTTTTCTTTATCTGTCCCTACTTTTGCACCATCAGATCTTGTTCATACTAATGACAGTGTATCTCTCTCTCTCTCTCTCTCTCTGCACTGTGGCTGTTGCACCGACTTTTCTGTTTTAGTTTTCAGATATATTTCTTTATCTCTATATGAAATAAAAGACGATTGTATGAAATTAAAACCAGTGTTTCAGTCTTTGTTGTGTTATTGTTGTGATATTTGCTGCCTTGCTGTGGATGTACATGTGTTGATATGAGGACAGGCTAGTGGTGGGGTGGCTCAGTGGTTTGACCTGTAACATCCCACAACAACAATGAATCCTACTGAATTATCTATAAAAGAAAATCAAGACTGTTCTACCAAATCCTGAATATTTGTAAAATTAGCATACTGATGTGTAATTTTAAAGAGACACTGTTTTTATTAAGTGGGTAGATTTAAAAAAATATATAATAATTCTGGTATTTACAGGTGGGATTACCAGGTATCACATAATAAATCTGTCTCTATAACCATGCAATGTTAAACCAAACTCTTAAACACCAGAGACTGCCACAGTCTTAGGGTATGAGACAAAATAATTAAGAGGGTTGGAAAGAGTACTGGAATATCCTACTCAAGTCAAAGTTCACCTTAATGTTAAGACAAACTATAAAAGAATCAATGAGGACTACGCTGACTAAGGTCGCGATAAGAAATACCAATATGACCCCCTTAAAAAGACTTAAAAAGACTACAGTTACACACATTTATAGTGACCACTTAACTTATGATAATACGCACTACCCAACACACCCAATTCCTGGGCAATTTTCCCAGACACTGTATTTAAAAGAGGCGATATTTGTTTATAAAATGACAAATTCAAAATAAACCTAAATGGACCATAACACCAGAACTGTTTGTTATTCTAGTTATTAGTAATTAATAACGTAACCGTTTCCAGCTGAGTCTCAACTCTTCAGAGTATCAGCAGTACTTACTGCTGATACTCAAATTATGTCATTTTACAACTGGGTGGAATATTTCTATACTTTTTATTCTCTTTAATATGTTACATGATTTGCCCTCCATTTCTCTGAATTTGTTTAGTTACCTAAACTGTCCGCCAGGTGGTGCAGTAAGTAAAGACTTCCACTTGGACAGTTGCTGCTGGC